>NW_022204507.1:5037392-5087824 GCF_008831285.2 Nymphaea colorata | reverse complement strand
TCGAGTCAGGATGGGTTTCTGGCCTGAGTTTCAGGCAATCGGGTCAAGCCAAGGCTGCAGTCAAGGGTGTGGTCTAACTCGATCCCAACTTCTTGTCAGGCAGGGCCTGGCCTGACAAATCCCAGCCTTACCTACAGACGAGAATATTAAAAAATAATGGCGAGCATATGGTGGTCGCTTTTGACCTGCCATAGCGGCTTGGGTGTGTCTATCTCCATTTTACTTACTGAGAGACCACAATAGATTAGGCCTCAGGGACAAATTAGAGTGATGCAACGATAGGTTGGGCTGGGGCTGGTATTGGGAACCCAATTGAACTTAAAGCTTTGTCCATATTCATACGCCTTGGCGATTGGCACTTATCTTTTACTTTAAAAAATGCAAATTCATGATAATTTTGTTTTCATGTTTCTAAGTGCAGTTTGAAATATGATACTCCATACACAGGGTATAGAGTTCGGTTCAAATGAGATGTTGCCAAGGTTTAAAATGAGCAGGTATATGCCGAACATAATGTTCACTGGAGAGCCGATTTGAAGCTGGCATAGCCCAGCCTGCAAATAATGGCCCGGCAGACTTCAGTCGGTGTGCCAACAGGTTGCACGCCTTCGCATGATTCTCACCCCCATTTAGAAGTGAGAATTGCTTTGCAGAGAATGACAGGTTTTGTGTGTTGTGCCCGCTTAGTTGCTTAGATTGACTACCACTCCTTTGAATTCAGACTTTTCTCCCCCTTGTTCTTGGGTACCAAGACAAAAGGTCTCTCAATTAACACTTGCATTGTTTTCAAAGGGGCATCCTCAAAGTTGCATGTGTCTACTTCACATAATAATTTGCGAACACCCCCATAGGTTAAACGTGCCAAGGTTATTTCTGAACAAAATTTCTCCAAGGTCAAAAAAAATTATGGAAGGTTTAGATCACTTCTGGGCAAATAATAAATCTCCGCTCAACATTTACAAATTGACAAACATGTACTCAACTTTTGAGACAAATTCCCAGGGAGTGACTTCTGCATAAAAAACATTAAAGTTGATCGAACATTCACCTTTTTAATCTAAACAATATATTTTTTCCCTCTTCTTTTGGAAATAATTTTGAATAATGAGTACTTTTATAAATTATTCAAATTGCTTTATTGATTTTTCCTCCTGAGACAGCTCTTTATGAATTTCTTTCAGAAGTCTGTGCCTACTACTTCTTGAACCTTAAAAGTTGAGCGGTTATTTTTAATTTAGCAAAAAGTTTAATGGCTTTTAGTAATTTCTTATGTACGGAACATAGGGGAGTACTGTGATAGGTTGGTTTGGCAGTTATATACCAGCCCAACAATTTTTCTTTATTTTCATATTGGCCCATTCAACTATTTGTTTATTTGTATATATATTCGTAACTCTTAAGGAAAGAGAATTTTTGAAAAACTGGCCATTAGCCAAAATTTAACAGGTCCAGCGAGTATTTGATTACTTGGTCAGACCCTGCACTTGTATGCCAGTGGCTGAATTCCTTTTGTACCGGGTAGTAAGTAAACCATCCACTGTCTAAAACCGATGGCTAATACGTATGACAAAGAACAGTTGAAGCCCTAGGTTTTGATCGGCAACGCCTGACCTGGTCCGCAAACCATTAAGTTTATAAATATATAAATTAAAAAGTGTCAACAGCAAAACCAGTGGAACTTTTACTCTCAATATATGATTTCCTAGTCATTGACCTGCTGGAAGCAAGTCATAATGTGTAGTGGATCTACCCCACAAAAAATGTATACAATGACCCAGCGTCTTTGGCTTTTGTTCAGTCATACTGCTCACTAGCCAAAGCCCTCCTCACTAAAATCTGTTTTGAAAATACCTGTGCTCCATGCCCTTTAACTTTTCTGCAAAAATAAGACAACCAATTACGGTATGCAAAAATCAAATTTCAAACAGTCAATGTTGCAATGTATCTCAAAGCTGAATCCCTTATTATTCAAGGTTCAAGAGTTAAATGCTATCACACTTAATTAGTCTTAAACTCTAATTGACTACTTCCATCCCTTATTTCCTGAGTTAAAATTGGAGGTGACTGCCGCAATAGTGGTGAGAGCATTGAGTTCATTTTCTTTGCATTTTTACATTTTCATATCCATCACCACCTTCATTGACAACAATATTGGCTTGTGAATGTTTTCAACCCCCATTTCTGTTTCCCTTGAGAAACATTTAGATAAAAAGGTAAAAAATGTCAGGAACAAATAAACATTATATATAATAGTCACTATATCAAAACATTGTACATGTGTGTCTGTGGTAGATATGAGACCATTAGGGCAAGGAATAAATACCAGACCTTTTAAATTTGCGTTAAAATGTGTTATAAATAAAATGTTATTGTAATGTATTCATAAACATTAGTTTATTATAAATCATGCTTTACCGCAAGTCATTTTGTAAGAAATATATATATATTTTTTCTTCTATTAAAGTTTTGATATTTTAACAGCTGTTTGTTTTTTATTAACATTATCTAAGTAAAAAATTTACTAATTTAATGTATGTTTCTCACCAAGTCACCCTTTACTGCCAAATAATATGTTGATAATTAATTTTAATGGGTCTGGTTTTCATTTCTTATCTAAGTAGTCTGGTTGTTGCCAACTTTATATATATAGACTACACACACACCCCTTGTACCGATGCTGGCAGCTCTAGTTCCTCGATGCTGTAGGCCAGTGTCTGTGAGTCAATCACCGTCTATATTAGTTAAACAGAACCCCAGCTCAGGGCAGAAGCTAGATAATGTCAACAAAGGGTTTTTAGTTATATAATTTTAGAAGGGACACTTGTATGTAAGTTCAAAAAACATCCATGAAATTTGAATATAAAAATAACCATTTTTTTAGGGCATGTGTGGGCAATTCCCCACACTATGCCCACACCTCCCTCCGCCCCAGCCCCAGCAATATTGCAGGGTCTTCTCCTTCTTCCCTGCATGCCTCTCTCTTTTTTTCTTAGTTAATGCACTACTTGAATGCTGCTGCAACGCATGATGCTGAATTCTTCCTTTCTCTTCTTCGTAGGCATGATGCAAAAATGCAATCCAGTTTCTCTGATAATGATTGAAGATAGAGAACGGAGCACAGCCTTAACGAATGCAATCATCCTCCAGCTCAAGGCTGACCGTGCCTGATGAGTTGATACGTCGCGTTGTTATCGAACTACTGTTCCAAAGGTGTCCAAGCAATGAGGCTTAATATAAGCGACCGTATAGGGGAAAGGTGATCAATTCTCTTTGCTCCACAAAAATTACCTTGATTTTTTTTCTCACTTCTGTGGGAGGTGTTTTCAAACTTTGCATCAAGTAGTGTGTTGTAAGAGGTCGAATATATATATATATATATTATATATATATATATATATTATATATATATATATATATATATATATATATATATATATATATATATATATATATATATATATAAAAGTTGACATCCTCCAGCCATCTTGAGCTCTATCTAATAACAGCCACTTGATGCATTGCATCAGGTGTTGGTGTTATTAAACACACAGCCCCATGCAATGCACATTGGCTGTGAGAAGCAAAAAGCTTTGACCATTCAAACATGGATGAAAAAATCCACAAATCATATTTATATATATATATACACACACACACACACCGAAACTTATTTGAGTTTTAAAACATAAAATCCAAATCCTATTTTGAATCCTAAGGCAAATTTGGTAAAGGTTGGGCTCATCTCCCATGCGTGCGAGAGACAGAGATAGATCTAAGCAATAAAAGTCAGGAGGGTAAAAAAGATAAGTAAGGAGAACACATGAAGGAGGAGGGGTGTGGCAAACTATCAACCAACGTTGCGTATGATAAATTGGATGTTAAATCATAAAACGTTTGCATTCATGCTCATATCTGATAGCTGTAAAATGCCTTGAATTTATGACAAAACGAATGAAAATTTTTAAGACTTAAAATAGAAATATTTTGGCAAAGTGCACTTTTTTTAATAAAAAAAATCAGTGGCATTATTAGCATTTTATCCTAAGATTACATTTTTTAAATTATAAATGAAAAAACAACAGCAATTTCGAAATTATACATTTAAGCCAAAATTTATATTTTATCTTATATATGGTTTAATATTTACAAGTAATCAGCAATATGCTCGACTTTTTATGTAGATTTGTATGTAATTCTTTTCTAAATAAAAATAATTTACTGATTCTTTTTTATTAATGTTGTCACGGACTTTGTCTAAACGAAATTTTAGAAGACCATGAAAAAGATTGTTCAAGCACTACTTTGATTTTCCTTTCAATTGCGTCTATGTAAAAGTTAGTGGTAGTTCTTAAAGTTTTAATTTCGAATTAAGTTAGATATGTTTAAACTTTCTATTTACTTAACATGGACTTTTTAATTGCAAAAAATCAACCAATGAGTCACTAGAAAATTTTTTCCTTTACCATATGGCGGTATGATTGACATGTTTCACTAAATTTGGAAGAAAAAAAATCCTGTAAATATTGAAAATTGATTTCTACGTAGAATCAATCTATTAAAATGTACGGGCATAGTTTGGGTCCACATGTTTTAACCTTAAAGTAGAAAATATTATTTAATAAATGGCTCTTGGGAGTCGGGTTAATCAATTGGAGCATGATTCAATTACTCAAGCTTGCCTACATGTATGTACTCAAGTCGATTTGAGTATGGACAGACAAATATAAGAGATAACACTTAAATATAAGTATGAGATATTGTTTATGACATAACAAAAAGATTTATGAGATAATGAGATAACAGACAAATATATGAGATAACGCTAAAAATAGGTATGAAATAATGTTTATGAATACGGGATAATGAAATATTTATAAAATAATGAGATGATGAACGGATGCATGAGATCTAATGAACCGAATTTCCAAACTAACCAGTTTTTGGTTCTCGAATACCCAATTGACCAATTAATTCGCTATAACGCACTCGATTTTTCTTTGATAAATAAACCAGCAGTTGTTGGCGTTTCCCACAATTTTCTGCAGACCCCTCTGAGATAAATAGTCTCTTCTGTGCAGTTCCAAATGTGATAATGCTAAATATAAGTATGATATATTGTTTATGAGATAATAAATATTTATGAGATAATGAGATAACACTCAACATTTATTGCTTAAAGGAGTATTTTGGTTATAGCTATATGCATATATAGGTTGACAAATTTTACCTTTATCAAATCTCCAAATGTTTTTTTTTTGTATTTTTCTTTTTCTTTTCCTTGCAAAAAGTCATTTTTTTTATTAATCATGGGCTTTTTTTGTCATTATTAGAATGACACATGAAATTTCATACACAAGAATGACATGTATAATCTGACAACAAGTGAAATTTTATATAGGTAGCTTGTGCATTAAGGAGGCTGAAGAAACTTCCACGATGGTGCAGTGGTTTGAGCATTTACGTACCTTTAAAGGTAACACAGAGCAAGCAAGGTTGCTGGATGAGACAAACCTAAATTCTCCTTAGAAGGTTGAACTGTGATATCATTATAAAGAACTTTTAAAATGAAGATTGTCTGTTTTAGAACTTTTTCATTGGTTTTTTATCCTGATAGAAAAGGTTTCCTTTAAAACAAGCCAATAGTGGCCTGGTTATCAAAGTAATTAAAAAGGTGATGGGGGCAGTCCATCTTCACTGAAAGTTAGTTATATACGTTCTCTGTGTATAAAATTTTATGCACCATTTTAATAATTATATAAAAATGGTCATGATTAATAAAAAAGAAACTTTTTATATGCACAAAAAAGGAAACATAATAACAAGATTTGGAGATTCAATAAAACATAAAATTTGTGAGTTTGTATATGCATATCATCAGGTCCAATATACCATGTTAAGCAGTTAAAAGATGTTTTAATTTTTTTGTCCCACTCATAGTTTTATCTCACTATCTCATAAATATTTTATTATCTCATAAACAATATCTCATACTTATATTTAGTGTTATCTCATACATCCATCAATTATCTTATTATTTCATAATGTTTTATTATTTCATAAACAGTATCACATATTTATGTTTAATGTTATCTCATGTATCTGTCTGTTATCTCATAAATCTTTTGTTATTTCATAAAATTATCTTATACTTGTGTTTTAGCACTATCTAATACATCCATCCGTATGTTATCTCATTATCTCGAAGATCTTTTGTTATCTTATAAGCATTATCTCATATTTATTTGTTATTTCATACTTATTTGTTGTTTCACGCACATACATATGCATTGTTTGGACATGAAACTAAATGTGCATACTGGTAGTAGGATCTTCATCCCGTAAGCTCATTACATACACTGGGACGGCATAGAAACTTGCTCTCCATCTTCACACCATAGCTTCGTGCGTTAATATTTTGGTTTACCATGCTGGTTTTTTTTTTCATGCAACCAGCTTCGGTTTCCAACCATATTTTAGAGTGCTATTGGGCCACGGATAAAAGAGCAAATCATTTTTCCATGGATACAGCGAGCTGGAGTTACCAGTCTGGTGGCAAGTCCTTCAGCGATGGAGTGGCTGCTCCTCTTCATTGTGCACGTCCTGTTGAGACTTTGTTGTCACAGCTTTAGTGACAGAATCGACTTTTGAGAGGTTGGGAGGCTCTCGCCATATTCAAACCATCATTGATAATAATTGAAAATATTGGTCATCCAACTGCCTTGGGAGGAAATGATGTCCTTGATGTGCAGGTGGCGAAGCACAACATACTCATACTGGCCTCAGCGGTAATGGACCGACAAGCCTCGCTCACCACCCACTTGATCAAGACGGTGGGACATCCAACCCTGGTGCTTCCAGCAGCCACAACAGGAACATGAACACTAATGGTAGTGAACAGCCCCAGTGGGCCCTGTAGCAAAAGCAAGGTCTTCATTTCTGAAGCTAGTTATATGTAAACCGTGCCCGTGTATGTAATTTTGTTTACCAGTTTAAGTATGGCAAAAATGCCAATGATTAACACAAAAAGAGCTTTTGCAAGTATTAAAATGGAAACAACGAAAAGAAGATTCAATAAAGGTAATATTTGTCAGTTTGTATATGCATGTCGTTATGACCAATATACACCTTTCAGCCACTAAAAAACATGTTCATTTTTTTGTTCCTCTCATGGCATTATCTCACAATATACGACATCAAGCAGTAAACAACAGTTCTGATTTTGTTCTTCCTATAACATTATCTTATTATCTCATAATATACCCCTTTAAGAAGTAAGAAAGAGCTTTTGTTTTGGGTCCCTCTTATATCATTATCTCATGAAAATTTTATTATCTCGTAAAAATTATACCACAAAAAATTTAGTAGCTCAATAACAACTTGTCTCAAACATTAACTAGGAACCCTATTTGATGTCAAGGTCGGTTGAAGGTGAATCGGTTGGTGCACTCAATAGACACTAATGCCTCACATTTAACTGCAAGAATGATCATGTAGACCATACGTAAAGATGTTGCTCTTCAAAATTACCCTTTGTTGCATCAAAATGGCTTTTTCGAAAAGATTGTGCCCAAGGTGGACTGTGGTAATGATGTGAAATGGCCCTACATGAAAAAGTTAAAGGAAGTTTATTGGTCGAGGCTTTTCCATAATGCTTCAAGCATTTGCAGCAGAAGGAGCCTGAGCAGGAGGAGGTGGAGGTGGCAAAAACGATTGGACAGGCCGCCAAGACAAAGAAAGGAGGGGAGATTGGATTTCAGTGGAAGAAGGTGGCGGAAGGGGACAGACTCCCGGAGGTGGAGAATGCATGGGTAGAAAAATTAGTGTTAGATGTGTAGACTATACCTACACCAAAAATTAGAGGTGGTGGAGAGTGTTGAAAAGAAAAGGAGGTGATTTGTGACTTCGATGTAATTAATCTATGTCATTTATTTTTTAAGTATTTGTAATTAAATTTCTATACAGGTCTTTGACACTAGTATTTCAGTTGCAGAAATGTGGCTGCTGCCAATGATGTTCGGTCGTTGATTGGTATGAATTCTGTTGGACTTCTAAAAGCAGAGATTGGTGAGAATGCAATTCCCACAGCTGCTTTCTCGTGGCACAATGGAACTCCAATAGGGGCCCATGTATGCCCAGGCACACAAGTTAGATTGTTAGACAAACACATTTGTATTTGATGGATTCGAGATGACGATCACCCTAGAAGACATTGCTAGGCTGTTCAATTTGAGATGTCACAGAAGACCTGTTGTTGGAACGTCTAGGTACAGCTTGATAGGTAAGAGCAACGACCTTCTAGGGATGAAAATTTCAGTTCAAGAAGGTTGTGGCCTTAGGGGGAAAGTCGATGCCATTAATTGTTTAAGAGCTACAGAATAAATGGCAGCAAGCATTGAGGTCCTTTTTGTATATTTATTTGGCATTTGTCTATTTAGTGACAATTCAGGCTGAAGAATAAGTTGGTGGTAACGTCCAATTTTTGGAAGATGTAGATGACATTCACTGCTCCGCATGAGGGGCAGTTGTGCTAGTTCAATGGTATAGCCAGTTGAAATACTTTAAGGCTGGGGTTACATCGGTTCGAGGATGCTAGTTGTTGCTGCAGGTATAGTTAGTATCTTCATGATGCAAATTTATGTTTTAGATAATTATCTATCATCTTGTAATGTTTGTATCTGTGTTCTGTTGATAGTTCTAGATGTGAGAGCATGTACGTTCTATTAGACCCACTGTTGAGCTTCCGTTTCCAAATGCTCATCTATTGCATGCTTGGTCGAGAGGTATCAGTCCCAGATATTACAACGATGCAGAGACATCTAGGTTAATCATATTGAATGTGCAAATGGCCCAAGTAGGTATAGCAAATAGTGTTTTATACTGACGCTGGGATACTTGTGTGTTGATGATTATTTCATTTTTATTTGTAGGAGCTATTTAGACCATACATTGGTGAAGATACCAATAATTAGATTATTGGGAAAGCTTTTCAGTTTTGTGTAGACCTATGGTTGTTCTGCATGAACGAAATAGAAATGCATCACAGAAGCCAAGTCCTCTTGTAGTGTGGTCTTGACCAGTTGATTCTGCAACCACCCCATTTCTACAAGAGATTAAGGCACAAAGGTGCTTTTAGGGTTGGAGTTGACTGACAACTTTGTTTCAGATAGAGCTCCGTAACTTGCACCATGGTGGTGAAGTTGTCATTGCTTACGGTAGCAAGGGGTTTGCACCAGGGTACCACGATCAATATTGGGTCATAGTTCATTCTCGAGTACGTGAAACCTGTTTAGATGTGCCCTCCCAACTTGGATCACCAACCGAAACAGCATCATCAATATCCTCTGTCACCAGGGTGCGGGAGAAATGGACCCGCACCCGTGTCGACGCGACGCGGGTGCTGGTGTGGTTGCAAGTGCAACCAAGATTCGCACCCAAACCGCACCTGTTCAAGAGGTCGCACCCATGCCGCACCGGCAAGGAGAAAGGGCAATAGGTAGAGACAGAGTGCGGGGGAGAGGGCGGTAGGGAGAGGAGGGAGAGTGCAGGAGAGAGGGCGTGAGATGTGTGGTACTTATTTTTTTGAGCAGTGTAAGCGATTTCACATTTAATGGCATGGAAACGTACTCATCAGCTAGTCTAGGAAAATTATTATTATTTTTTTAAGTTTAACGTTATAAAGGTTGCGTGTTTTATACATATAGACCGCAAGGGTGTCCACCAAGTCAGAATTTTGAAATTAAAATTCTCGATAAAAATGAAACGAGAATTGCGGTATCAAAATCTTGAAATTAATTCAATGTTAAGGAGTGGAATTATGATTTCAAAGGGTTAAAGTTTTTTCGTATCTCTTTAACACATGCCACGATGGTTTTAATTCATTAATTCTAAAATTTTAATTTTATTTTATTAAACGCATAATTTTCAAACTTGGAATCAAAGTGTGAGGCTGCTAAACACAAAAAACACAAAAGGACACTGAAACTGGAATTTTCATTGTAATTCCAATTTATGACAGAGTTTTGTTTCCAAAATTTTATTTCTATAGTCAAAACTCAAGACCATGAAACACCTCAAGAGACCAATATTTGTGTCGACTGTCGGCAGTGAAGAGTGCAAGCTTCTGCTATTTTGATTTCAAGATCGATTGACGCAAATTTTTTTGCACAAACAAGAGATCTGTGTTATCCAATCTCTACTAAAAATTAATAATAATAATAATAATAATAATAATAAATATCCAGCCGCACTGCCGCACTTAAATTTTTTGAGAAGTGCCGTACCGGACCCGCACCTCGCACCTTGGTGACATAGTCAATATCATCCCAAGAAGCGGATGTTGCTCAAAGGGAGATCTGCAATAAACGGAGCCAGGATCATATGGTCACGAGATAAAAGGCAAAAGATGCCATGACAATGCAAAGACTGTAGCACAGAGTCCTAACCACCCAATGGAAGAGAGCTTGCTACAATAATAAAGTCGCTGGTTGATCATGTTTCGATTCGACTGAGAAATTTTCTAAGTTGCAGAAGGTCTTGTTCATGGCATGATCGAGAATAATCGCTTTTTTCTAATCATATTTTCTTGATCGAGAATAATCTTTTTTTTTCTTATCATATTTTCTTGATTGATTACAAACAATATACTTTTGTTCATAAGAATGATCGATAACAAGTTAATATTATTTCATTCTTTCTTAAACACATTATTATTTCGTTGTCGTAATTCTTTTATATTGTTTAACGAATCCTGGAGTTCTGTTATCACAATTTGTTGTGTCGAGTGCTTATTGCCTTTTAGTAGGTGCCTTTCCTTTTAAAAGAAGCGCATACTAGTGTCGTTGTCGTATTACATTTTTTCGAGTGGGTATCACATTCTCTTAGTAAGCACCTTGTTATCGTAAAACTACTCGATATAGTGTCGTTGTCTCATTTTGTCATTGTGGTGTTTAATTTTTTTCGAGTGGGTATCACATCCTTATAAATGCAAATTCATTTGAGTGTATCGTATAACGAATCCTACAATTGCATTATCGCAATTTGTTTCATCCGAGTGCTTATTGCCTTTTAGTAGGTGCCTTCTTAAGTGTCTATTAGTGTCATTGTCATATTACATTTTTCTGAGTGATAAACACATTCTCTTAGTAAGTGCCTTGTTATGGTAAAACCACTCGATTCATTGTCGTTGTTTCATTTATTTTTTTTTAATTGGGTATATCATCCTTATAAACAGATATTTAGTTTGGTGTATCATGTAATGAATCCTGCAGCTACTTATCGCAATTTGTTTCTTTCAATTGCTGATCGCCTTTTAGTAGGTGTGTTATTATCGTAAAAGAAGTGCATACTAGTGTTGTAATTGCACTACATTTTTCTATGCGTTTATCGCATTCTCTTAGCAAGCATCTTGTTATCATAAAACCACTTCATACAATGTCGTTGTCACGTTTTGTCTTTGTTGCATTTAATTTTTTCAAGTGTGTATTGCATCCTTATAAGTACGATTTTAGTTGAGTGCATTGTATAATAAATCCTGCAGTTACATGATCACAATTTGTTTTGTCTGAATCCTTATCACCTTGTAGTAGGCACTTATCGTAAAAGAAGTGCATATGATTGTTATTCCTACATTATATTTTTTTTAGTGTTTATCGTATTCTCTTAGTAAGTGCCTTATTATCGCAAAATCACTTGATATAGTGTCGTTGTCGCATTTAATTTTTTTGAGTGGGTATTGTTCCTTATAAACACAATTTTAGTTGAGTGTATCACATGATAGATCTTGTAGTTGCATTATCACAATTTGTTTATTCCGAGTGCTTATCGCTTTTTAGTAGGTGCCTTCTTATCGTAAAAGAAGTGCATACTAATGTTGTTGTATGAATCACATTTTCTAAGTGTTTATCGCATTCTCTTAGTAAGTCCCTTGTCGTAAAACCACTAGATACAGTGTCTTTGTGCATTTTGTCATTGTTGCATTTAATTTTTTTCGAGTGGATATTGTGTCCTTATAAATACAATTTTAATTGAGTGTACCATATAACGACTCCTGCAAGTTGCATTACCGCAATTTGTTTTGTCAGAGTGTTTATTGTCTTTTAGTAGGTGCTTATTACGTAAAAGAAGTGGATATTAGTGCTATTGTCGCATTAATTTTTTTCGAGTGCTTTTCGCGTCATCTTAGTAGGTGCCTTACAATAAAACCACTCAATACAGTGTTGTCATTGCATTTATTTTTTCGAGTGGGTATTGTGTTCTTATAAACACGATTTCAGTTTAGTGTATCATATATCGAATTCTGCAGTTGCGTTATCGCAATTAGTTTCATCTGAGTGCTTATTGCCTCTTAATAGGTGTCATTTTATTGTAAAAGAAGTCATTTTAGTGTCGTTGTTTTAGTAAATTTGTCCGAGTGGGTAACACATTCTTATGAACATGTTTTTATTTTATTGTATTGCAAAACTAATCATGCAGTTGTTTTATTGCATGAACTTCTCTCGCACAACATTCCGACCATTTATTATCGCAATCTGTTTGTGTTTCTACTTCTTCGTCTGGTTTGGCTTTCTTAGTGCAGACCGTGATGTATCATACTCCACCAAG
Organism: Nymphaea colorata; assembly: GCF_008831285.2. NCBI lineage: Eukaryota > Viridiplantae > Streptophyta > Magnoliopsida > Nymphaeales > Nymphaeaceae > Nymphaea > Nymphaea colorata. Next base: position 5,075,224 of record NW_022204507.1, on the reverse strand, counting down.
TCATCACGTAGCTATATTCTAAGATGTAGTATACTATCCTACGAAAGAGCAGGTTCGCTATCATTGCAAATTATTTCTATGTATTTGATGATGAAAACACCACAATTATAGCCATTGTTTTGGCTCGGAGCTTTCTTCCTACGGAAAAAGTGCCACTGAATCATGTTGATTTCATACTAACTCTTTAAAAAATCTTTCAAGAACCACAAATCATGTAGTATTAGTCCATGCATGTGCATTAAATTGTAGTATAAAGAAGCTTTGTTCTGCATGTCGAGAACGTATAATACCCAATGATGGCACTATTCTCACAAGGTTGAAAGCAGAACCACTTCAAACACGTTGAGCAAAGGGTCTAGAAGCATATTTTTAGGATGCATGAAACTATAACCGAAGGCTTTCATCAGAGTGCATTCTGTACAGCAAGATAGAAGAACAAAAAGAATGTCTTAGGTCAAGCAAGCTACAAATTTATTTGAAAAAACTAAAATACCATGACAGCAAGACTGAGAATGTTGTGCTTTTCATTCACAACTCTTTGTTGCATTAACACCATTACATCTTGCAAAATTTGTGAGGAGAAGACAAACTATATAAATGATCACCTACCATATCTCCTAACAATAGTGTTAATGAGATAGTAATTACGAAATTGCTATCTATTTGGGTTGAGCTCATGAATATAATCTTGTGTATATTATCATTGAACAAATTACGTTTCTCATTCTTCATTACCGCCACCTTATGAAACAGGATATTACCTGCTGCCTGTCCTGTATTTATGATTGTAGTCCAAATTTTCTGACCTTGCCACATTTAATGCACCACATGCGACAATACATAAAGCAGTTGTACGCTTGCATGTTGTGCAGTTCATTAACACGCGATAGCGCAAAGGAATGTTGCTCGAATGTTGTGTGTTGTGCATTATCGACTGTGTTCATTTCATGTAGCTGCAACAATTGATGGCTTCATTAAATGCAGCTAAATGGGTATCAATAAGAGGTTCCAATAGTACGTATCGCATGTTGTTCTTACTCAACTTATTGCATGTGAAATAAGCAATCATATGGCAAATCCTGTAGTTGCATTGTCACATTAATTTGTCATTGTTAACTTATCGTCTTTAGGTAGATAATGCACCAGCATGGGACAATACATATCGCAGTGATATGTTTCCCTTTTTTGTGCTGCTGATGAACACGCGATAGTGCACAGGAAATATTGCTCAGACATTTTGTGTTGTGCTTTATCGACAACGGTCCTTAATGCAGCTGAATGGGTGTCAGAAACAACAAGCGATAGTTGTATGTTGTTCCCTCTCTAACAAACTGGTATAGCCAAATGCATTTTTTTTATGTTCAAACACCAAATAGGTTTTCATTTTTCAAAGATCTAATGTGACAATCATATGGATGAGCATTATTATCGAATGATGGTGCGCACATGGATATACATGTTTGTTAAGTTGTCATTTATCTAAGATCTAATGTGAACATACGATTTTCAATAATTGAAATGCAACATAAACACCATTATCATTGATCGAATCTTCACATATGGAAACAATATGTGTATATATATGTTTGAGTTGTACTATCAATGCTCAAACGTGAACATAAGCTTGGTATGAATATACATGTCAATTACGTGGTCATTTGCCTAAGATCTAATTTGAAATAGGATTTTCAATGATCTAAATGTGTCATAAGCACCGTGATCATTGATCGTTGTGTACATATGGAAACCATATGTGTATATATATGTTTGAACAGTACTATCATGATCAAACGTGAAAATAAGCTTGGTATGGACATACATGTCAATTAGGTTGTCATTTATCTAAGATCTAATTTGAACATATGATTTTCAATTATTGAAATATGACATAAGCATTGTCATCATTGATCGATTGTCCACATATGGAAACCATATATCCATACATATGTTTGAGAAGTATTATCGATGCTCAAACATAAGCATATGCTTGGTATGGATATACATGCCAATTATGTTGTCATTTATCTAAGATTGGTATGACGATCATGTGGATATTTCAAAGATGAGATAATACACATGAACATATATACAAATTATATGCATATATCAGCAACGAGATAATACAGTTCTTACATGAATACATATGACAACGATATGGATATTGCAGATATTGTTCTTACACATATCTATATGACAATTATATGGTTACTTCATGGATGAGATAATCATGTATGAACAATATTATCACTGCTCAAGCATGAACATAAGTTTTAGTGCTATTGTTATAGTAGAACGTGGCAATTTACATAATTTTTGAAAATAAATTAACTTCATTAACCCAAAACAGATGATAGCTCATATCAGCAGGAACAATTTTTTCATCATAGTTTTTCATAACAAGTAGAATAAATTATGACAGATTGAGGCAGAAAGGAAGATTGACTCGTGCAAGAAAGAAAGACAAACTCTATGGCGAAGGATAAGCTGACCATCGACGCCACAAGTTTGCCCAATTTACCAACAATGAAGATGTGTTTAAATTGCTATTATTTTACCATAATCAGGTTGCCCTCTAACGCCCGTTTGTTTCAGGTTTTATTTCCTTCTGTATGGTGGAGAAGGCACATTGGGTGTATATGTCCTTCATAATGTCAAAAAACAAGTGTGGATAATAGGATTCATGCATAGGCTATGACGTCTACCAAATTCCAAAAGACCTCTACATACTGGTATGCAGTTTAACCTCTACAGACTTTTAAGATAACTTCTTTTTATTTCCTTAATAAGTTTTGGTTTTTTTGAAGAAATATTGCCTCAAACATGTCTTTGGCATCCAAATGTCAGACGAATACAAATTTTTACTAGTAAAATGTCCACAACCAGAAAAAACTATAACTATGGTGTGTTCATGATGAAATTTATAAAGGAGGTAACATTAAAAAAGAAACCTAGCTTCACCCAAGCTCATGTTACAAATAGCATTAGAAGATCTATTAGAAACTTGCTTCAAATAAGTAGACATTCTGAAATTTGAATAATATTGTCATTGTAAACATTTATGTTAATTTTTGTGTCATAACCATTTCTTTTAATTAACGCAGTTGTAAATGTGCTTATCACATTTCTAAACACAGCAATCATATAAACGCACTTATTGCATTTGTAAACACAGAAATCATATAAACACGCTTATCGCATTTGTCTTTGTTTACTTATCATCTTTAAATAGACATGCTGTTATCTCATTCTCTCGTAACCGTTTCGAGCTGTCATGTGATTATCACATTCTTTCGTTATTGTACATTCATTGCCTCATGGTTTCATTACGTTAATTTGTCACATTCTTTGCGTCCATATACATCTTGCATTCCAGTGTTATCTCATTCACATAGCCCTTCCTGTCATGTGCATGTGAGATAACCAATCGTATGACGCATCCTGCAGACGTGTTGTTATCTCATTCTCTCATATTCATTTAGGCCCTTCTTGTTGTTATCGCATTAATTCGTCTCATCAATAACTTATCGCCTTCCATTGTTATCTCATTCGTGTTGTGTACTTTCGCAGTCCGTACAATGTCAAAGTATTTGTGAATATAATCCAAATTGTTTCCATGATGCCACATTTAATGCACCCACATGCGACAATACATATCGCAATGGTACGTTTCCATTTTTTATGTCATTGAGATAGAGCGGAGGGAGGAATGTTGATCAGACATTGTGTGTTGTGTGTTATTGACTGTGTTCATTTAATGCTGCTGCAATAATTGTTAGCTTCATTAAATGCAGCCGAATGGGTGTTAGAAACAAAAGTCGATAGTACATATCGCATGTTTTTCCCTCAATAGTAGACTCGTCATTATCGTGTTCCTTAGGCAATAGCTTTGTTATCTCATTCTTTCATATCCATTCAGACCGTTCCTACTGTTATCACATTTTTTCGTTAATCTATACTCGTTGTTATCTTATTGTTTTGTTACGTTAATTTATTTGAATTTTTGGTGTCCATAAACATTTCGCATACCATTGTTATCTCATTTGCATTGGCCCTTCTTGTCGTATGTGTGTGAGACAAGCAATCATAAAATGAATCCTGTAGTTGCGTTATAGAATTAATTTGTCTCTGTTTACTTATCATGTTTAGGCAGACACGTTATTATCTCATTCTCACATATTCATTCAAGTCCTTTCTGTCGTTATCGTGTTCTCTCGTTAGTGTAGACTTGCTGTTTTCTCATTGTTTTGTTACATTAATTTATTTGCACGACCCTTTATGTCATTGTATAATTCTTCTTTGTTCTTTTATCTTCTTGTTGGCATTATTCTGTCCCTATTTCAAAAGCTGTTACAAAATCATTTAATGTATGATACATTGAGAGCGGTGACTACTGTTGTGACTAACGAATTGAATCCATGCAGCACTGTAACAATTACACAAAATTGATTATCAAAATGTGGTTAGAGTTCAAACATACGTAATATGTATAATATAATAAACTTACTAGGAGTTCCATAAAATGACTGCGATCCTATACATCTTGCATACATGTGGACTGCATGAAGGTCTCAACTGCATCATTTGTATCTGAAATATAATCAACTTGTGGAGGATGATTTTCTTGCTTGATTTTTCAAATCCTACATCATTTCTCCAGTGCGCTTTTTGTCCTACACAAAATCCTATCTGGTTTTCTCTTAAAAGTCGTGACCGGTAGACTAGTGCCCTTGCATTTGACAACCTTCACCCCTCCATTATCAAATACCATATTTGCAAAACCATGGCACTTCTTCTTCGAGGGGTCTGGGGTGATGGGACCTGCAGCTTCTGGCTGGCTTTTCATTATCGCTTTGGTATCACAACATAGATATGAAACGTTCCCCATATCTATGTTTCCCAACTGCATCATGTATTCATAAGTCTGGTTGTTTCTTGCTACCAGGTCTGCAACATACGTTAGTATCCTGCATAGATGCTGGTAATGGGACAGGCTACAGGACTGTTGAACATCCACATGAAGGCATTTCGTAAGAAATTTCATTAAGTCAATCTTTACATTTTGGGCCTATCTACGTAGAATTTATCTCTCTGGCAATTCCGAAATGTTCTCTCGATCGAGAGTCTTTAGAGTTTGGCAACTAGATTGTTGTTCATGTAAATCTATGTCACAGTTAGTCTCTTGAATGCTTCTTCCTTAAGCAACTCAAAGGCATTTAGTGTGTACAGAATTTTAACTTGCTCAAGGATGTTCATACCAAATCATTGAAGGCAAAAAACAAATGCTTTGACATCGTCTTCAAGCTCATGGTCTCTATGTTGGGACGTATTTTTGAACCATAACCCACTTACGAGAACTTGTTGGCAGCCAATTAAATTGAAACCAGATTCAAAACAAACCCAGAGTAGGTCAAAATGGAGTCAGCCACCCATTTTTAACAAAACCTTTTTTTACACATTTTAAATAAAAATATATATTTATATGTAATGCTTATTACACAAACAATATCTATTTATGCATTTTTTTTATTTGATTGGATTTGATTTTTTTTTTTAATTTCGTTTTCTTTCCTAAAAGGGAGATGCATGCGCCAATGCGCATGAGCACACCGCACGGCCGAGCAAACGTGTGCCATGCGGAGCATGCCATCGAGCGTGAGCACTCGCATGAGCGAGCACCACGTGCGAGTGCGTTTCGTGCGACGCGCTTGGTAGTGCAATGCGTGCGACAGTGCATTGTGTGTTGCGCTCACGCAGCACGCCTTCGCATGACGTGCGCTGTTGCGCACAACACACTACGCGCTCATGCAGCTTGCCAAGCGCTCGCTGGCACACCGAGCCCTCCATTTTCATGAAAGAAACGTCCCCTTGGGGGGTGGTTTTGGCACTTTTGGGTGGGAAATAGCCCCGCCCACACCCCAAATGGGTGTTTGTAGGGCTAATGGGCAATCCCATTTAGTCATAGCCTATTTTTTAAAAATTAAATTATTGAAAAATACTTGAAATTCGCATAAAATTATTGTTAAATTCAAAAAAATTCAAAGTATGAATTTTAGCACCAAAATACTCTATAAATATCCCCACAATCCTCCATCTTGAGGGGAACCAACCATAGAGGAACCTCTTGTGCTTCCTCACTTGAAAGTCTAAATTTTTTTCTTGGCTCTCTCTTTCCATTTCTCTCTTCTTCTCCAAACTTGGGAGCAAGCTTCTCCATATACAAATTCTTCAAAGGAGCACAAAGCGATCTCTTGGTGGTTCAATATCTTGGAGCTTCATCCTAGGCGGCTCCAAGATCATTCAAAAGGGAGGACTCATTTCTAATAGCATTCATATTAGAGGTATGTAATAATTCTCTATTTTCATTTCCTTATTTTCTCCTGCCACCTCACCATGGCCGTGCAAGAAAGCTCAAATGATTTCCTCTCCGGAGTCAAGAGCTACTCTTGAGTGCACCAGGAGTCCAAGAAAGGAGAAATAAATTTCATTTCTTCATTTCTTTCAAAAATATGCTTGTTACATGCTTGTTATGTGCTGGAAATGTCCATTCATGATGTTCTAATTTTTTTCTTAGTTAATGAGCAAATGAACCGAGAGAAGGAGTGATTGGGTTGGGATTTTATTCATTCTTATGTTGACTTTGAGGTTGGGGTTTGTCCAACCTAGGAAAGCCATTCACGAATATGCACATGTTAATATGCATTTTCTTGTCAATGTCACGTTTAATTTCTTTCTTAATCACTCTATTAGAACCCCAATCAGGGCATTATCATTTTTCATTTTGTGAGTACTTAATTTTCTTCCATACCCAATGGTGGGAGAAATCCATTTTCTTGAAATAGTTGTGGTTCTTATAATCACACATAAAAATATTTGGATTCATATTTTTCAATAGATTTGCAAAACCAAATACTCTCTCTCTAATGCGGCCTTGGAGACAGCTTTGACTCTTGCATGAGCCTAAGTTCCCCTTTGGCCTAGATCGAAAAATTAAGTTAGATATTTTCAAGTAATTTCTTGTTTTTAGTACTCAAGAAGATATATGATATGCGTGTATATACATGTTATATACGTATACATGTGCATGTGTATCTTTCTTTGTCTTTCTCTCTTTATGATTTAACATATTCTTTTGCAAACTCTTGTATACGTATATATGAATATATATACATGTTTTCCATTTTAAAATCTCTCTCTCTCTCTCTAAAATCATCTTTTCCTCTTTATTTCATTTAAACATCCTATTCACAAGCTTTCATATACATATCTATACGTCTAGTACTCTTTCAGAAGTTTAGAACATCAAACTTTCAATATTTTTCTCAAATAGTACGCAACATTTAGAATGAAAAAGCTTTTTAAGACAAAACAAAATGCATCAAGGATAAACATAGCCCTTGGATTGATTACCCTCGGTAAAGTTGTGAGGAACGGTCGATCCCCATACCGACGGGTGATTCTCTCTCTCTCTCATTTGAAATAAAACCTTATTTTTCTGGAGCACTTCAAAAACTAAAAAAAATTGGGGATGCGAACAGATGGTGACCGTGATGGGACCCGTCATTGTTTGGCTATGATTATTGTTGATGCATTTTTTTTCCACAAACTTGAACATCTCATATATTGCTGATGATAAAGCATGTCCCTTCTTTGGCCTTGACCTCATCGGCATTTCATTACATTGCTTGATGATTATCTTCCTCTGTTATATGTAAGACTAATTGAAGTAGATCAATCATATTCACCTACATCTAAGATCAAATACAACCCTCCTCAATTTAAGAACTGATTGAAGAGAATGTTTGTTCTTCTTCTTTTTTTAATCATTGCCTTAGGCAACATTGTATTAGAGACAACCGATTTTCCATGTTTGTTCATATTTCAAAAATTCTCAATACCTATTTGTCCCAGTCATCATGTCGTCAGACTTGGTCTTAGGTGGTCGCACAAGACTAAGCCTTACAACTAGGCCACACATTGGGCAGAAATGCCCCTTCGTTAGTTTCATGAGTGGTAATTTCTCATATATCGATGAGTGTTCAAGAAGAAGTGAATAAACCTTACCCCTAGTTGCCTAATGGAAGATTTTATGCTTGTACTAAGCCTCTTGGTTAAGGTATATTGACATATCTTATATGGAATAGTCATAATTGATTAAACCAGACTCAATTAGAGTCCTACGCTCCTTTTCCAAATATATGCATGATAAAAGTGACTTTCAAAAATGTTGGACGTTTATCATTATATGATGAATGCATGCATATCTTCATACAATCTTTGCTCAATTTAATATTTTTACACTCCATCTTCCACATCTAAATCATTGTCTCCTTTGATCATCTCTACATAGTCTTCAACTCGCCTACTCCATATGCTCATGCTTTAACCATACTATCTAGGGCACTGATTTTTTCAAATATGATCATTCAGAAAATTCATTTTTTTAGAATTACTTCAAGATCTACATTTTTTCATATCTTGTCAATCTCTCATTTATTCATTTGTAAAACCTTTTATTAAATTTGATAGCCACCTATTGGCTTAATTACCAACCTTGCATGACTTAGGTCGTGCATTCTTTTTCCCTTGCTTATATCTAGTCAAATAATTTTCTATCCTCAATACCCATAGGGTGTCTTTCTTCTCATTTTACTACTTCCATAATTTCATTGGGTCATCAATTATTCGTTTGCAAGCCCTTTTTTTTTAGAATTGCTTCCAAATTTACATTTATTAAATCTTGTCAATTACCTATTTATTAATTTGTCTGACCTCCTATTCTTGAACATGATAGTCATCTATTGGCTCAACTACCAAACTTTGCTTGACTAAGGTCATGCATTCTTTTTCCATCATTTACATTTAGCCAAATAATTTCCTAATGTCAACACCCATAGTATATCTGTCTCCCTATTTTATTACTTTTCTTGGGTAATCATTTATTCCAAATTTAATACCAATCGTTGCTTTACTCAACTATATTTTCAATCATCGAACATGTGATTTTAACTTATTGGATTTATATGAATCAAGCATTATGCATTTATTATACTCTTCTTGATGTCCAATCCCGTCAAACCTAGGATTATTCACAAGTGATAAATTGCTCATAATGTTCTCTATTTTTCTATATTGATATTGCGATATGACAATCACTATTTATTGATGATGTTTCTACAATAAATTTCTTTCATACAAGTTTTGTTCCAATTGCTTGTCAAAAATTCTTTGATATTCAAGCCCATATAAATGATATTACCTTTCACCTTCACATATCAATTTTCTTCATATAATTTGGTCCATGCATTCATTTTATTGAGGCAACTTCCTTTGCCTCAATCTCAATATGTGATCGATAGGTGCTTGACTTAGGTCATGCATTCCATTTTTCCCTCATTTATGTTTAGCCAAGTAATTTTGTAGCTTCAGTACCTATAGAGTATTTTTCTCCCTATTTTACTACTTCCATCATTTTATTGGGTCATCATTTATTCTAACTTGATTACCAAGCTTTGCTTTGCTCAGATATATTCTATTTTCAATCGTCAAACATCTAAATTTGATTTATTCACCCTATTAAGTCTATATTTTCCTAAATCAAACCTCATATATTTATACTCTGCTTAAAATTTAATCATTTGAAAACTAAGGTCTCCATTTTCCTACACTATCAATTTGATATCTGGCTATGAGAATCAACATCTAACAATCATATTCTTATAACAAATTTCTTTCTCACAAGCTTTGTCTTAATTTCTTGTCATTATAGACAAAACATAAATTCTTTCATACCTAAGCTCATATATATGTTATTACCTTGCACACTCATTTTTCTGTTAGCAGAAAATGTATCAATTTTCTACTTATAATTTTGTCCACACCTTCTTTCCATAGGGCCATTTTATAGTATTTTCGCTTCAATCCACGTATCAACCTTCTATCTTATGCCCAGTACATTCATGCATTTTATTTTGAATCAGATTATATCCATTACCACTCATGACGATTGCTAATACTGGTACATTTTTTTATTATGAATATTTCAAGTCATTTCTAAATTGCTTTTATGACATATATTTTTATTTCACAAATCACATCTTGTCTATAAAAATAAAGGGGGATTGTATCCCAATCAAATCAACTCAGTTACTAAGCTAGATTTGATTAAGTGCAACCCGGCCGCTAGGTTTGAAGCATTCTAAAACTATCTCAATGTGGTCACCAGGAAGGAAAACTTATGAAACAAGTGCAACTTGGTCATTTGGCTAAGGGCTTTTCAAAGCAAGCACAACCCAAGCACTAGTTTGGGGAATTTTATTAAACAAGTTCAAAATCCTGCCTTTGGGAAAACAAAAACTTCACCATAGGACACTCGAGGTGATAGAAGTCTTCATATCACAACCAATGTTGGAGCAATAGGGTTTCATTCCTTGTTTCAAAAAAGGTGTTCGAGGTGATGAGGGTTCTTTCACGACATTGCCACTTTTTATCGAGCAACCCATTCAGGAAAGGGGTAAAACTTGAAATTATCGACAAAAGAGCAACTCACGCAAGGGAAGGGGTTAAACCTACAATACAATCCAAAATAACTCACGCAGGTAAGGGTGTTAAACCTGCAATGCAAGGCAAAGCAACCCACACAAGTAAGGGAATAAACTAAAGATGCAAGTCAGGGCAACCCATTCAAGGGGGTTAAACCTGAATTCATTATCGGCAAACCCACGCAGACAAGGGGTTAAACCTGCAACGTAAGCTCAAACAACTCATTCAGGTAAAGGGTTAAAACCTGAAATGGAGTTCCAACATTTTTAATCTTTTTAGCTAAAATTTTCATCACTCAAAACTTCGGGTGCTTATCTTTGCCACTAAGCACGGCAAATGCCAGCTTAGTAGCAAAAAGAGGCATCTGTTATCACCCCAAATTTTTCAAAAGGATACTAGTATTTTATTATTTGGATTTCAATTTCAGACCCAAAACAAAGTTAATTTTTACACCCAAGTCTAGATCCAAATCAAGCATTTCAAACTTGAAATCCAAAATCAAGTTCAAACCGACAAAGTTTGGTGCTATGAGCACTGCACGTGCATGCACAAACCTTTTCTTTGTTTTATGTTTCGCTCTCACGTCGAAATGTATTTTTGAAGCTTAACCCACTTACGAGAACACGTTGGTGGTCAATCGAATCGAATCTAGATTCAAAACGAACCCTAGCTCAAAATGGAGTCAGTCACCCATTTTTAACAAAACCTTTTTTTACAGTTTTTAAATAAAAATATATGCTTATATTTTAAGCTTCTTACATAAACAACATTTACCTATTTATGCATTTTTTTCGATTTGATTTGATCTGATTTTGTTTTATTTTGTTTTTTTTAAGGAGAAGCATATGCCGACGCACACGAACGCGCTGCATGGCCGTGCAAATGTGTGTTGTGCGTGAGCGAGCCATCAGCGTGAGCACTCGCACAAACAAGCACCATGCGGCAGCATGACGCGCGCGATAGTGCATCTTGCGCTGCCATGCTATGTGCACTACTGCACGCAATGCACTGCGCGCCAGGTCGCCTGGTGTGCCGAGACCTCCATTTTTATGAAAAAGACCACCCGTTGGGGGCGGCTTTGGCATTTTTTGAGTGGGCAATAGCCCTGCCCACACCCCAAATGGGTGTTTGCAGGGTTAATGGGCAATCCCATTTAGTCAAAGCCCATTTTTAGAAATCATTAAAAAATACTTGAAATTCACATGAAATTCTTGTTAAATTCAACAAAATTCAAATTCTGAATTTTAGCTCCAAAATACTCTATAAATATCCCCACAATCCTTTCTCTTAGGGGGAGCAAACCATGGAGGAACCTCTTGTGCTTCCTCATTTGAAAGTCTAATTTTTTTTTTAGCCCTCATTTTCGACTTCACTCTTCTTCTCCAACCATGGGAGCAAACTTCTCCAAATTCAAATTATTCAGAGCACAAAGAGATGGCTTGGGGGTTCATCATCTTGGAGCTTCATCTTAGGCGACTCCAAGATCATTCAAAAGAGAGGACTCATTTCTAATAGCATTCATATTAGAGGTATGTAATAGTTCTCTATTTTCATTTCCTTATTTTCTCCTGCCACCTCCCCATGGCCGTGCAAGAAAGCTCAAATGATTTCCTCTCCGGAGTCAATAGCTACTCTTGAGTGCACCAGGAGTATGAGAAATGTGAAATAAATTCCATTTCTTCATTTCTTTCCAAAAACATGCTTGTTGTGTGCCAGAAATGTTCATGCATGATATCCTAATTTTTTTCTTAGTTAATGAGCAAATGAATGGAGGGAATGAGTGCTTGGGTTGGGATTTTATTCATTCTTATTTTAATTTTGAGGTTGGGGTTTGTCCAACCTGGGGAATCCATTCACGAATATGCACATGTTAATATGCATTTTCATGTCAATCTCACATTTAGTTTCTATCTTAATCACCCGATTAGAACCCCAATGAGTGCTTCATCATTTTTCATTTTGTGAGTACTTAATTTTCCTCCATACCCAATGGTGGGAGAAATCAATTTTCTTGTCATAGTTGTGGTTCTTATATTCACACATAAAAAAATTTGGAATCATATTTTTCAAAAGATTTTTAAAACCAAATACTCTCTCTCTAATGCGGCCTTGGAGACATAGCTTAGACTCTTGCATGAGCTCAAGTTCTCCTCTGGCCTACATCAAAAAATGAAGTTGGATATTTTCATGTCATTTCTTGATTTTAATATTCATGAAGATATATACTATGCGTATATATATGTTCGATATATATACGTGCACATGAGTATCTTTCTTCGTCTTTCTCTCTTTATGATTTAACATATTCTTTTACAAACTCTTGTATACGTATATATGAATATATATACATGTATTCCATTTTAAAATCTCTCTGTCTCTCTTTCTAAAATCATCTTCTCCTCTTTATTTGATTTAGGCGTCCTATTCACAAGCTTTCATATACATATCTATACATCTATATATAAATATATATGTATATATATAAATATGCATATGAATATGTATCTCTTTTTATTTTAAATCTCTGATTTTGTGACTTTCAAGATCTATTTCTCTCTCTCTCTCTACATTTTTTTGGTGATCATGTCTTTTCCATTCTTTTGAACATTTTTCTTCTCGAGATCTTTTTATTGACCGACTTCACCAAGACCAAAACTCAAGTAATGACCCAATATTGGAATCATGCTTGATGGTCTACAATCCCATTCCATTTTCAAAAACTTTTGTCTTTTTATCCAAAAATTATTTATTACAAAAATCTTAGATGTATGTCATGGTAGGAATGCTATTAGATGAATGTTATGGTAGGAATACTTTACTCGTTTCTAACCATATCGGATCAATGCATTTATGCATTCAATCTCACTTAATATCACTTATGATAACAAGCAGTACTCCAAAGAACTTAAGCAAGATAAGATGGAGCTCTAAATAGGTAGTAACTGAATTAAGGAAAATCTCAAACCTACTTAAAGTAACACTAAAGTGACTTCAAAATGATTTCCTAAGCTTTTCAAATAATATTTATAATGATTTTCCAATTCTAGTTTTTGCCAAAATATTTTACATTTTCAAGTAATTCTTCAAGCACTCTTTCAAAAGTTTGAAACATCAAACTTTCAATATTTTTCTCAAACACTACACTACATTTAGAATGAAAAAGATGTTTAAGGCAAAACGAAATGCATGAAGGATAAGCATAGCCCTTGGATTGATTACCCCTGGTAATGGTGTCGGCAAATGTTGATCCTTGTACCGACGGGCGAGTCCCTTTTCCTCTCATTTGAAATAAAATCTCATTTTTCTAGAGCACTTCAAAAGCAAAAAAGAAATTGGGGATGCGAACAAATACTCATTGATCCACATATGTCAGAATCGATTAAGTATAATACAATGAAAATCCTAACTACTTTCCCTATTGGTGTTTGAGATGCTTTTCCTACTAAACAATGTTTGCAGACAAGCACGTCAATATTTGTAAAGGATTCAAGTAATCTCTCATGAGCTAGTCTAATCATTCTATTTTGTCCAATATGCCCTAGCGAGCATGCCAGTACATGCATCCACATTAACATGTGTATTAAATCATTCATCATTTACATAACAACAATTTGAATAAGTATTTAAAACTAATAAACAATTCATTAATACACCAAAACAAATGACTAAGTCTGTAGACAATGTCTTGATAAAATTGCTATTAAAAGTATGCTTATAATCAAATGTCATAAAAAAGTGTGCCCTGATTCCTATTCCTTTTGGTGCTAAAACCAAAATTGTTTGGAGGCAGGTTAGGATGTACGAGACAAAAAGCTTGAGCCCATTGTAGAGTGTGCTGGAGTGTTAGAGAAAGTATGTATTCACACAGTTTATCCCCACACACTACAAAAACCCTATAGCCACTAACCAGGCTTTAGATTTATCATGCTTCCATCAAACTTATATCTCTTTCTAAAACCCAATGCACACGTACGTTTCCTTTGATCAAGTAGGTTTGTCAATTCCCAAACATTATTCTTATCAATGGGTTCAACTTTTGCATCCATTGCTTTTAGCTATTCTGTAGATTCATTCAAATTAACAACCTCATCAAAAGTTAAATACCTGTTAAGTCATCCATGTCTATTGACTGGTATAACTCTTCAGACAAATAAACATAATAGTCAATTAATTTATAAGAGTCATGACTAATAATATCTATGGGAGTGCTATTATTGTTATTTAAATCTTCCAAATTAATTATCTTTGCTTTTAATTAAGTCCATATCTAGATGACAAAATTTATATTTTTTAGATCCTTTTAAATATCTGATGAAGTTGTTTTATCATCAAAGTTGTCTCCTGATGGGTCTAGATAGAAATCCATTTATGAAATAACTTAAATATGATTTTTATCAGTCCATAATCCAAAATCCTGCTGAAATGACAGTTTTACATGGAACTATATTTAAAATATACATAGCTGTTAACATCAAAGCAAGTGTTATTTCCCACAAATATTCAATATTCATTCCATCTTTGCTGCTCATTATATGTTGAGTAGCTCCATAGTTAATCCACCATCCAGTAATATCATGATCAAATTAAACACTTGATTGCCACACAGATTACATCACACTTGTCATTCATTTTGTCGTTGCTGCATCTTTGACAATATTTCTTGAAGTGGCTAATCTTTCCATCTTTGAAATATTGGACATGAGAGGTGGTTTCTTGTGGCTTTCAGAATATTGGACTTTTTTTTGCTTAATTTGTCAATTTACTGGTTGAACCATCTTTAAATTAGTGGAATTTGTTTTGCCCATGATTAACATCTGTATTATCTATCTCTGGCAATGAAATATTTTATTTTATTTTTTTCATGTGTTCTTGTTCGATAGCTAATTGAATGGCGAATTCTATCAAATTTAATGCCTTGGAACCAAGTCAGAGGACCATAACTATAATTTTCTAAGATACAGGCAAACTATTTAATATAGTAGAAATTTTCATAAGTTTGAGAAGAAAATACCTTCTTGGTAAACCGAATTTAGTCATTACTAACAATTTATTAATGTGATCAACAACATTATCATTTTCTTTTATTTTCCATGAATTATATTATTATACTAAGAATTGAAAGGTGAAAGACTGATGTTGTATCATATTACTTACCAATGACTTCAAACATGCTTTTTCCGGTTAAGTGTTCTCACAAACTCTTATTAAGACATTATCCATATATGCAATGTAATTGCCTTAGCCAAATGGTTATCCTTTTTAAATTTCTTGTAACAATCATTTTCTTTGTCAGAAGATGCATCACCAAGGTTAACCATGTCTTTTTTCTAAAACATATTCCATTCCCATGAATATTAAAGCCAACATAGTTCTACGATTTCCATACATGAAACTTTGTTCCTTTCAATAGCGCCACCCCTAGTGGCATTTTTTAATCTTAAGCATGGAAAAATTAAGAAAATAAAATATCAAATATCCCATCTATTAAAAGAGTTTTGATCTGGCCAATTTTAATTCCAAAGTCACATTTTCACATGAGTATGTCTCAACAAAAGTATTCTATTGTAATAAGTGAAAATAAACATTGGACTTCATTTGAAATTTTGAAAACCGATCCAATTGCTTTTCGATATCAATACCATATTTTTCTTCACATTGCAAAGTTAGAGAGACAAAAAAATAAAATAATGGATTTCTTTTGAAATTTTCCATTTCCAATTGTACCACCATTCAAAAAAGCAGCATCTAAGTCCTTTGGTTTCCCTTTAAATGAAAACGTAAGAACCACTTTTTCTTTTTAAAAATAAAATAAGATGATCCCTTCTGTTAATAGAAATACCCCAAAGACTCTCAAAGTGAATTACTTGCGAGATGAAAAGTCATGTCTCTTGAGGGATGAAAAGTCATGTCTCTTGGGAGATGAAAAGTCATGTCTCTTGAGGGATGAAAAATCATGTCTATTGAAAAATGAAAAGTCGTGTCACTTAGGAAATGAAAATTCATGTCTCTTGAGAGATGAAAAGTCATGTCTGTTGAAAGATGAAAAGTCATGTCTCTTGGGAATTACAGACCCCTTATGTATCTCTTCTATGTAAAGGAACCTCTCTACCAAAGGCATGCAAGCAAGAAATGCTAGAGTAGTGGACATAGGCCTACTGGCTGAACCACTTTAAAAATTCATGTCCCTTTATTTACTTCTTCATTTTTGATTTCTAAGATGGTATGAGAGCCGCTGGTCCTTGTTAGTGCAGCTGCTTGATCCTAAGGATTACATCTTGTGTTGGGGCCTTTCACTCTCATGGCAAATAAAGAAGTATCATCAAATATAGGAGTCAACTCTTATACATGTATGAATTTTCTTGCTTCTCCTCTTCAGTATCCAAGCAATTTACAACATTTCCTCACCATCAAGTTAAATGTTGAAACTTATCTTATTTAGGAATCTCAATTCACCTCAATCTTTATCTCATACGATCTTATGGGATATATTGATGGAAGCAAACCTGCTCCACCAATTTTAAATGTGGAACAACTGAAATTAGTCCATAATATATTGAATGGTTGAGAAAGGATCCGTTACTTTTGAGTTGGATTATGTCCTCTCTATCTGAAGTAACACATGCCCAAATTATTGGTTTAAAAACCTCTCTAGAGGTTTGGATTGCTCTTAAGCAATCCTATACTTGCTCAATCCAGGGCTCGAATGCAGTTAAAATTAAAGTTTCAAGATTTAGAAAGTGGTCTAGTTCTATGGATGTTTGTATAAACAAAGAAAAAGCTATTGCTCATCGACTAGCCATTGAATCCAAACCTGTTGATAAAGATGATTTTATTCTTCAAATTCTTAGAGGATTACCAAGTGAATATCTTCCTTTTAAAGTCTGTATGGAAACTCGAAAGGACCCTGTCTCTTTGAATGAACTTCATGGGTTTCTTCTCATACGAGAAGCCAACCTAAAATAAGATGATTCTCAAACTTTTGAATCTATTATGGCGGCTGCGAATATTGTCTCAAAAGAAGTTTACAATAAGCAAACGAACTATAGAGGTCATGGTAGAAACAACTACCAATCTAGAGGAGAGTCTGGAAAAGTGAGCACTAGGAAGGTGATCATCTTGTGTGCCAAATAGGTGGAAAAGTTGGTCATATTGCAAAGTTTTGTTGGTCATATTCTAACTTACTTAAAGAAAAAGAGACAACGTTTCCTCAAGCATATCATGCAGTTTCATCTAGTACTCTGAATCAAGACATTGGAGATGACAATTGGTATCCTAACTCCGGTGCGACTCATCACATCACCAATAATATCAACAACGTGTTTGAAAGGATACCAAATGTTTTACAAAATTTATGAATTCCATTTCATTAAGCATTCCATTATAATGCTCTTGTGGTAAATAGAGGAAGCAGATCTTGTGACCTGGCAAATGACGTTTGTTAACAAACTGTTTGAGCATCCCAATTGGCTGCTGTAGGTGAAGTTTAAATAAAAAATGGCATGACCTACATAGCAAGTTGGATTCAACCCATAAAAAGAAGAGCACAACAACAGAAAAGGAATGTTAATTCGCCAGAGTAGTGGCCGAGTTTAGACTACATCTTGGTGGTGGCAATTTTGTGTTAGCCTTTGTTGAGGAGTCTTGACAGTAAATTTTTTATTTTTCCAGCCACACCACAAAAAAGCATATCTTTCTTGACGCTAAAAAAGAACGTCAATAAAAGCATAGAAAACTGAATAATTTCACCGAGGTTTGCTTCTTATAATAATTGCATAATATAAAGTTATGCCGTGTACATAAAGGAAAGAAACAATGGGGCCAAGGCTCAGATCTTTGAAGCTATGCTTTTTGCTACCTTGTATATTCATGAAGAGGGAATTTCTACTGGCATATATGTTCTTCCCTCCTCATGATGAAATTCAGGATTGTACGTGTCAACCCTTTTCTGGACTTTGTAGACAAAGGAGGAGGGAAGCCGTGGCTTCTCGGGTGCCTGCACCTCTAAGGCCTCCTTCCTAAGGTATTCTTTTAGCAGTTCCGGCATCTTATGGCACTATTAAAGACAATAGAGGCACCATCAAAGGACTCAAGAAGGAAACTCCAGCCAGCCATGACAATGGAAACAAAAATGATTGTAATGGTTACAAAATGAAGGAGGAAATCAGAGGACTCACAAAGGAAACTCCAGCCAGCCATAACGATGGAAACAGTAACAATTGTAATCATTACAATACCAAGAAGGAAACATCATCTGGCCAACCGTATAAAGACAATGGTTTTCTAGGCAGTCACTAACAAAATTACAAGAGACGAAGATGCAGTTGTCAAACAGAGAGGTGCAACAACTAAACAGGAAAATAACAACTGTAAATTAGATATTGTTTCCTCTGTAAAGATCGATATAAATCTTGTAAATCAGGAAATGATGATGCCTGTAATTCTATTATAAAAGAAGAAAGATCCAGACCTATCGTCACTGAGAACAATAGCTGCCTTTGTGGACGTAGGTGTGAGTTTACACCAAACCATGTTAAAATTAGGCATTCCTTCCTTGAATTTCTGCTTTTCTTCATGGTATTAGAGCAGAACAACCATATGGCGCAAAGCAATTCTTCTTCAAGCATAGTGTCTGCCCCAAGCAAATATCCTTACCCATACAATCTGAACATTGCCAATTTCATGTCAATCAAGCTCAACCAAACCAATTTTCTACTATGGCGAACGCAGATGACAGGGCTCATCGAAAGCCCGGATATGACTAGTTTTCTAGATGGAGAATATCAGCCTCCTGCAAAGTTCCTCACCACCTCTGATGGAAGTACAGTCACGGAACTGAATCCTGACTATCTCACCTAGTGGAAGTCATATCAACTTCTTAGAGGATGGATCACTGGGACTCTTGCTAAGGAAATCTTTGGCATTATCATTGGACAACAAACTGCCATGGACGTATGGACCACCCTAACTCAGCATTTTGCTAACAGGTCCAAGGAACGAGAAATGTTTCTTATGCAAAAACTTCAAATGCATAAGAAAGGAAACTCATCTAATGATGAATATATCCGCAGCTTTAAGAAAAATTCTGATGAGCTCACTGCCATTGGAAAGCTTATTTCAGACAAAACCAAGATTTTTTGGCTTCTCACCAGCCTCGAAAAAGATTATGAATCTTTCTGAACAACCTTACTCACAACCATGTGGAAACCACCAGCACCCTCATATCTTGAGGTAGTCGCTCTTCTTCAAAATCATGAAACCATGAGGACATTAGAAGAAGACTCTCCCAGCACCCACGTTGCATTTATCAATAACCATCAACCAAATCAGAGAAACAGGAGAGGCAAAAATCAAAACAACTTCAATTCTAAAGGACGTGGTTTTATGCAAGCTAGTCAAGGTGGCTCATGGAATTCCGACAACAACCATAACCAATCAGCCTAGAAAATTTTCATATTACTCATATAGGCAGGCCACTATAGCTAATGGGCAACAAAAACTTGTTCCTGATAATGTTCTAGTCATTCCAAAGATCAAGAAGAACCTTGTCTATGTCAGTCAATTAACGTCATATTTTCCTTATATTTTTGAATTTTCAACTAACGAATTTGCTGTGAAGGAAAAGACGACCAACAAGGTGGTAATTACGGGGAAGAGGCCTGATAAACTCTATGCAGTTGAAAATAAGGAAGAAGGCAGGACAGATTTCATGAAGTATATTTCTCTACAAGATTTCAAGCAGCAAATAAAGAAATATGGCACCAACATCTAGGCTATATTCATCATGAGGTAGTAAATTTTCTTGCAAATAAAAAGGCTATTCATGTGACAGGCTCTAGCTCTTTAAACAGTGTATGCTCTAGTTGTCAAAAGGCAAAAATGTGCCATCTTCCTTTCTTACCAGTGGATGAGCATTGTGATAATTTTCTTGACAAAGTCCACTGCGATCTATGGGGATGAGCCCCAATTATTTCAGTTGCTAAATTCTGATTTTATGTTGTCTTTATTGATGAGGCCACCTGATTCACTCGGTTCTATCCCTTGCGCTATAAATCAGTTATAACACGTATTTACGAATTTTCAAAAATATGTTGAAAATCAGTTTGATAAGAAAATCAAGAAGTTTCAAACAGATGAAGGGGGTGAATTCAATAGTCTTAAACTTGCAACATATTTACAAGAAAATGGTATACATCATCACAAAACCTATCCTAAGATGCCATCATAAAATGGAATGGCAGAAAGGTGCCATAGAACCATTGCCGAACTTGGGTTGGCATGATGTTTAATGCAAATATAGCAGCTCGGTACTGGATTTAAACTTTTTCCACTGCAGTTTGGCTTATTAATAGACTGTCCACTCCAACGTTGAAGATGAAGTCTCCTTTTGAACTGGTTTTTGGAAAAAAGCGCATCTTAGTCTTGTTTTCGAACATTTGGAACTAGATGCTTTCCATATCTAAGAGATTACGCTCACAACAAACTTGAACCAAGATCTTTACCATGCGTATTTTTGGGATACAGTAATACACACAAGGGATACAAATGTTTATATCCACCTATAGGAAAAATATATATATCCCAACATGTTGTCTTTGATGAAAGTATCTTTCCCTATAAACAGCCTGGAGCACGTTTTTCTTCTACATCATCTTGCAAAAACAGAGCAACATACAGTGATTGGATGGCGTTAAATCATTGTCAAATCTTTCCCAAGATGATAAAAAAGATGATTCATGCCAAGTGATCAATCATCATCATCTCTTGCACAATGGATCATTAGACAATCGTTCAGTTCAAGAGGCACATGGAGGAGACAAAAACATTTCAGCACGTGAAACACTTGGTAGTGACGATGATCTACATGGTCAAGACGAAAGTGATCTGCCTTCACCAGCCAATAGTGATCTGTGCTCACCAGCCAATGAGGCACAAAGTCAACAGCCTGAAGGGAGATAGTCGATCCAAGAAAGTTCCAATATTCACTCCATGTTAACTCGGGCTAAGGCATCATAAAACGAAATCCTAAGTATTTTTTGGCATTAACGGTACCACTTGTACCAAAAACTGTTAAGCAGGCTCTTAAGGATCCCAGTTGGATAGCTTCCATGAAGGAAGAGCTACGTGCTTATAGTTAATCTAATGTATTTCACTAATTATTACATATATAATGAATGATTGAAATGATTGAAATCACAAGTTCATATGGATACAAATGGGATCTATGCATTACTTTGAAACCGTGCATTTAGTCCGATGAGTTGAATTTGTCGTTACAACTATAGTGAACGATTTAAAGGATTGAAATCACAAGTTTGTATCAATACAAGTGCGATTTAAGTGATGCATATGATCACACATACTTAATTGAATATGCTATTTAGTAAATTGAAATCACAAGTTTGTATGAAAATGAATGAGATTCGAGTGATTCATTTGGTGTCTTATAGTTAATCTAACGTGTTTCACTTGTTATTACATCTATGATCAATGATTTAAATGATTAAAACTCACAAGTTTATATGGAAATAAAGGAGACCTATGCATTGGTTTGATTCTTTGTAGTTAGTTCAATAAGTTGAGCTTGTTGTTACATCTATTGTGATCGATGTAAGAAATTGAAATCACAAGTTCATATCAATACAAGTGGGATTTAAGTGATTCATTTGATTACGCATATTTAATTGAATGTACTTAACTTGTTGTTATATCTATATTAAATGATTTAGTAAATTGAAATCATAGGTTTGTATGAAAATGAATGAGATTTGAGTGATTCTTTTAGAATAACATATATTTGATCACTTATATTTAATTAAGAAATTATGTGATTCATTTTCACTTGTTCATACATATATTTGATCACTTATATTTAATTGAATATGCATAACCATTTGTTACATACGTATAGAATGACTTAGTGGCTTGAAATAAGAAGTTCGTTTGGAAATGAATGAGAGTCAACTAATGATATTGGTCCCTTATAGTCAATCTAATGTATTTCACTTGTTATTACATCTATAACGAATGATTTAAATGATTGAAATCACAAGTTCATATTGATACAAATGGGATCTATGCATTACTTTGTACGCGTGTAGTTAGCCTGATGAGTTGAATTTGTTGTAACATCTATAGGGAACGTTCTAAATGATTGAAATGATATGTTCGTACCAATACAACTGAGATTTAAGTGATTCATATGATCATGCATACTTAATTGAATGTGTTTAACTTGTTGTTATGTCTATATTAAATGATTTAGTAGATTGAAATCACAAGTTTATGCGAAAATGAACGAGATTCGAGTGATTCATTTGGTGTCTTGTAGTTAACCTATTGTGTTTCACTTGTTATTAGATATATGATCAATGATTTAAATGATTAAAACTTACAAGTTTATATGGATATCAAGGAGACCTATGCATTAGTTTGATCCTTTGTAGTTAGTTCAATAAGTTAAACTATTTCTTACATCTATAGTGATCAATGTAAGGAATTGAAATCACAAGTTCCTATCAATACGAGTGGGATTTAAGTGATTTATTTGATCACACATACATAATTGAATGTGATTAACTTGTTGCTACGTCTATATTAAATGATTTAGTTGATTGAAATCATAGGTTTGTATGAAATTGAATGAGATTTGAGTGATTCATTTGGTGTCTTATAGGTAACCTAATGTGTTTCACTTGTTATTACATGTATTTGATCACTTATATTTAATTGAGAGATTAAGTGATTCATTTTCACTTGTTATTACATATATTTGATGACTTGTATTTAATTGAAAGTGCATGACCATTTGTTACATATGTATAGAATGACTTAGTGGCATTGATATAAGAAGTTCGTTTGGAAATGAATGAGAGTCAAGTCGTTAAATTGGTCCCTTATAGTTAATCAAATGTATTTCACTTATTAGTACATATATAATGAATGATTTAAATGATTGAAATCACAAGTTCTTATGGATACAAAAGGGATCTATGCATTACTTTGAACGCGTGTAGTTAGTCCGATGAGTTGAATTTGTTGTTACAACTATAGTGCACGATCTAATGGATTGAAATCACAAGTTTGTATCAATACAAGTGCAATTTAAGTGATTGAAATGATCAAAGATACTTAATTGAATGTGCTTAACTTGTTGTTACATCCATATTGCTTGATTAAGTGAATTGAGATCACAAGTTTGTATGAAAATTAAAGAGATTCGAGTGATTCATTTGGTGTCTTATAGTTGGCCTAATGTGTTTCAGTCGTTATTACATCTATGATCAACGATTTAAATGATTAAAACTCACAAGTTTGTATGGATATAACGGAGACATATGGATTAGCTTGATCCCTTGCAGTTTGTTAAATAAGTTGAACTTCTTGTTACATCTCTAGTGATTGATGTAAGGAATTGAAATCACAAGTTCGTATCAATACGAGTGAGGTTTAAGTGATTCATTTTATCATGCATGCTTAATTGAATGTGCTTAACTTGTTGTTACGTCTATGTTAAATGATTTAGTAGATTAAAATCATAGGTTTGTATGAAAATGAATGAGATTTGAGTGATTCATTTGGTGTCTTATAGGTAACCTAATATGTTTCACTTGTTATTACATATATTTGATCACTTATATTTAATTGAGATATTAAGTGATTCATTTTCACTTGTTATTACGTATAATTGATCACTTATATTTAATTGAGTGTGCGTAGTCATTTGTTACATACGTATAGAATGACTTAGTGGCTTGAAATAAGAAGTTCATTTGGAAATGACTGAGAGTCAGGTCATTAAATTGGTCTCTTATAGTTAATCAAATGTATTTCACTTGTTAGTACATATATAGTGAATGATTTAAATGATTGAAATCACAAGTTTATATAGATACAAAAGGGATCTATGCATTACTTTGAACACGTGTAGTTAGTCCGATGAGTTGAATTTGTTGTTACAACTATAGTGCACGATCTAAAGGATTGAAATCACAAGTTTGTATCAATAGAAGTGCAACTTAAGTGTTTGAAATGATCACATATACTTAATTGAATGTGCTTAACTTGTTGTTACATCCATATTGCTTGATTAAGTGAATTGAAATCACAAGTTTGTATGAAAATGAATGACATTCAAGTGATTTATTTGGTGTCTTATAGTTAACCTAATGTGTTTTACTTGTTATTACATCTATGATCAATGATTTAAACGATTAAAACTCACAAGTTTATATGGATTAGCTCGATCCCTTGTAGTTTGTTCAATAAGTTGAACTTGTTGTTACATCTCTAGTGATCGATGTAAGGAATTGAAATCACAAGTTCGTATCAATACGAGTGAAATTTAAGTGATCCATTTGATCACACATACTTAATTGAATGTGCTTAACTTGTTGTTATGTCTATGTTAAATGATTTAGTAGATTGAAATCATAGGTTTGTATGAAAATGAATGAGATTTGAGTGATTCATTTAGTGTCTTATAGGTAACCTAATATGTTTCACTTGTTATTACATACATTTGATCACTTATATTTAATTGAGATATTAAGTGATTCATTTTCACTTGTAGTTACATATATTTGATCACTTGTATTTAATTGAGTGTGCGTAGCCATTTGTTACTTACATATAGAATGACTTAGTGGCTTGAAATAAGAAGTTCGTTTGGAAATGAATGAGAGTCAGGTCATTAGATTGGTCCCTTATAGTTAATCTAGTGTATTTCACTTGTTATTACATCTATAATGAATGATTTAAATGATTTAAATCACAAGTTCATATGGATACAAAAGGGATCTACGCATTACTTTGAACACGTGTAGTTAGTCCAATGAGTTGAATTTGTTGTTACGTCTATAGTGAATGATCTAAAGGATTGAAATCACATGTTTGTACCAATACAAGTGAGATTTAAGTGATTCATATGATCTTGCATACTTAATTGAATGTGTTTAACTTGTTGTTATGTCTATATTAAATGATTTAGTAGATCGAAATTACAAGTTTGTAAGAAAATGAATGAGATTCGAGTGATTCATTTGGTGTCTTATGGTTAACATAATGTGTTTCACTTGTTATTACATTTATAATGATTCTTAATACGGATGTGCTTAACAAGTGATTCATTTCGTGACTTATAGTTAACCTAATGTGTTTCACTTGTAATTTAATTGAATGTGCTTAACAAGTGAAACACATTGTATTAACAATAGGGCACCAAATGAATCAGTCGAATCTTATTCATTTTCATGCAAACCTGTGATTTCAATCTACTAAATTATTTAACATGGATGTAACAATAGGTTAAGTACATTCAATAAAGTATGTGTGATCATATGAATCATTGAAATCTCACTCGTATTAATTCGAACTTGTGATTTCAATGTTGTATATTGTTCGCTTTAGATGTGACAACAAGTTCAACTCATTGGACTAACTACAAGGGATCCAAGTAATGCATAGCTCCCATTTGTATCAGTGGATCTCATTTATATACATATGAACTTGTGATTTAAATCATTTAATACATTCATTGGAGTCACTTAAACCTAACTCGTATTGGTATGACTATAAACGTAATAACAAGTTCAACTTTTTGGATTAACAACAAGGTATCGATCCCACTTATGCTAATGCATCGATCCAATTTATATCCATATAAACTTGTGATTTTAATCATTTATTATAGATATAATAACAGGTGAAATACATTAGATTAACTTTAAATGACGAATTGAATAACTTGAATTTCATTCATTTTCATTCAAACTTGTGATTTAAATCCACTAAATCATTTAATATGGATGTAACAACAACTTCAGCACACTCTATTAAGTAAGTGTGATAAAAAATGGGGATAATGGCGGTAAGGACCGGAAATTTGGATTCAAACGAAAGAGGGACCACGGTCCCGCAATACCACTGAAGGATTGCCACTAGATACTGAAACCCAATGTTTGCAAAGGCGATACACACTCAGACTTCGCGTCTCTCTCTGCTCATGGCAAAGGGAAAATGAGAAGTTTGCAGAAGGCAAGAAATTACTGGCAAAAGACCGATGCCTGGCTAGGGCTCAGTGTTAATCATTTATACACAAAACTTGATAGTACAATAATTCAGCGAATAAATTCGTCTGACAAAAGTAATACGCACTGACCTTTACTTTACAAAAGAAACAAAAGAAAAAAGTGCTTTGGTAGTCTTTTCAAGATTCGCCAGTTAACGGCAGGACAATGATCAAAATAACACAAAAATGACTCATGACTCATTATCTTGCTTTCAGTGCAATAATCGGAAGGCGACAGATGATTCATTGTGTTGATTTTGGCTCTGAATATATTATTGTCAGAGTTTTGTCTTCATTCTTTTGTTTCGCTGCTTTCCGCCTCGGATTCCAATATTCATCGTACTGCAAATTCATGGTGGAGGTAGAAGCCTGTTGTCTGGACACGACAATTCTGGCACTTGTGCATCTCCTTTGTGATTTGCTCCAGTGTCGTACAACTTTCTTCAAACTCTTTTGTTTTTTGAATATTTTTGTACATGAGTTCTTCATCTTGAAAGACTGCAACTTCTCGATAATCAACAAAATTGATTCTTTGAAATTTTCAGCACAGCGCTACTTCCCATTTTGGACCTGCAACAAAATTTAAAAAGTCTCTAAAGACATTGTTAGCATATAATTGCCGTCGATGGAGTATTAGATTATCCAGTACAGTTTTCTTAATGGCCCATAACAAAATTTCTGTTTCGAATGAGGTCCGTTTGAGGTTATTGACAGTCCAGGTAATTCTTCCTACAGCTGTGTAGAGAAATCCAGATTTGGATATCTGCGTTCTACTGCATCTGTAAATTCTGGATAAAGTTTTTTAGTTTTTTGATAGACCTTCCATCTACGCTCTGGTGTGTCTAGCAGCCAATCTTTCCATTGCCTTTCAGTAGATCTCACCATCTTGCATTCTCTGGTGAGAGCGTCAGGTAAAGAATGGTGTACCCTTTTGACCAGATCAATTATAAAATCATACTGGGATAGCAGAAATTGCCACCAAGCAAATATTTGTAGGGAATGCACGGAAAAGGAGCGAAGAGAGAGGCCACATGAGAGAAAGGTCGACTAGGGGGAGTGTCTTGGAATCTGAACCTAAAGTAGGAAGTGAAAGTGGGAAAGATTAATTGCAACGGCACATTTGTTGAAGATGACTCTTATTTTGGTTGACATATAGGCCAAACTGCAGTAATATGCTTAGTATAACTTGTGTACGTAGTGCCCCCAAGTGAAGGTGTGATTAGAAAGACCGACTTAGAAAAACACTTCAGTATTTTATTCATGTTATAATTCAAGTGAAGGTGTGCTATGAAATGCAAAATGATCAAAGCACATCATTCAAAAATGTCAAATGCAATCTGCAAACAAGCCAAAAAAGAAAATGTAAGGGAAAAGAATTGGTGCTCAGCCAAATTATCCATCACAAGCCTTATATTCCTTAAGAAAGCATTTGTCTCAGAATCCAATTTACAAATTCTTCGACTCAACCACGATGGCCAAAATGTGTCTAACTGTGAAGAATCCGTGGTTGACTTTCTCAACCATTTGATGTTTCTAACTGATTCACTTAGTTTAGTTGTTGATCTTATAAAGGAGGATGTCTTAGTTATATATGCATGTACATAGTGGCTTAGGAAATGAATATAAAGGTTTTGTATAACTATGACAACTTCAAAATCTCTTCCTTCATTCTGGGAAATACATGATATTCTCATAAATCAAGAAAAGTGATTAATGGTTGCCTTCTTTGCTCAAAATAGGTGTGACTTTGGCAAAGGTAGAGGTTGTAGTAGAGGTGATAAATGATTATAGAGTGTAGGAAAAAGTATATATCCAAGTTCATTATGGATAGAAAAGTCAAGTAATTGCTCAATTATGTGGTAGGAGGAATAAAATGGCCAAGGTAGCTGGAATTTACTAGAGGCATTCATGGAAATGACTATGAAGTCAAAGCAAGACAATCAATGGCATCCAAATACAAGTACTGTGCATCATGTTGCGACTTTAGGTCTATGTTTGATGCCAAATATGAGTGTTTTGGTTTAGTTGGTGTCAGGGTAGGCAATGATGTGAACGCCCCAATGGCAAATTAAGTCAAATCAATTAAAAAATAAGAGGTTTCTATTAACCCATGACCATGTTTTGGAAATAAAGTAAATTCTTCTATCCATATCTAATATATGCAAAGGTAAGAAGTGCAATATTGTGTTAAGGATGAGATGAACAAGAAAATGCAGTTTGGAGAGGGGAAGCGGTAAAGACAATATGTAAGTCTACCTAATGGATAAACGGGCAAGTGGCTGGAATAAATGGACCAATCCCATATGTTTGAATCTTTATTTGCTAGTTCTTATCATACTACAATTTCAAATTTTGTGTGGCATGATAGATCAAGATAGGCTAGTAATTATGTAATGAATCTGTTGAGAAATGATGATGTTATTTTGAAGTCAAAAAACAAAATACAGAAATGTGTTTTAATGGCCTTCTTACAAAATGTGGTTGTTTGCCATTTCAAATATTTAAGCATATTTACAATTTTTCCTTTCTAAATAATGCATGTACTCCTATGAGGACTCGTAATTGTTAACCTGCTGTGGCACAATCAGAAGTTACGTGAAAGTTTGTTCATCTGCTGGAATCTCTAGAGGGATTTGGTAGTGGAGAACTATTGTGCAGAATATTTTCTATTAAGATAAGGATAATTACTAGTAGATAAATTTAATTGTAAATAGCAAAAAATAGTTTTATTAATCATTTATAAGGGCACTTACTGTAATTAGGACAGATTTCATTTGATTCTTCTCAACAAACTTCTTGCACACTATAAGAGTTTAGTAACCAAGGAAGTGCTATTTTAGCCTCTCCATCACATGTGTATGTGCTTTCGGTTTTGCTCTAATACCCTATTTCACTCTGTTTTACTTGTGCTTTGTTTTCCACCATATGTACTTTTGATTTTATTATGGTATCAGAGCTCTAAGCACTTTTTCTTTGAGCATGATCTTGGTATATTATTGACCGCTATGTGGTTATTTACTAATCATCATCTAGTCATCCCTGCTTGCACTTTCATCTTGGTCAACATATTGCAAAAACAAAGGCAAATATGAATTCACTTACTAGAGAAAACCCAATCACCTCTAGTTCAAATGCTTTGTCTGACATCAACATAGAATTTGACGTCCCTCATTTGATGCATCATTTGGACAACCCATGAGATTTGTTGGTGAATTAGCATCTTAGTGGTAATAGCTATGGCACTTGGACAAGGCCATTGATAATGGCACTTGTCACCAAGAACAAAATATCATTCATTAATGGTTCATTGCCTATGCTTGAAGTTTCTTCTCTAAATTTTCTGTTGAGATCTTATTACAATTGTATGCTCTTGTTCTAGATCATCAACTCATTATCTCATAAAATAGAAGATAGTGTTATATATACTGCCATAGAGAGAAAAGTACAATTAGATTTACAAGAATGCTTTTACCAAAGTACCACACAATTTTCAAATTAAGATTGTGATTAGTAAGATTAATGAAGATGCATTTCTATATCAGCATACTATATGAAATTCAAGGCTAACTGGGATGAGTTGGCCTCATATGATCCTATTCTAGTATTTTCGTAGGGATAAATGGTAGAAGGAGAGGGGATCTCCTCGATGAAGCCCCCTTGACTATAAAAAAAAAAACTTCATTTATTCCTTTAATAATGAGCGCATATGCGTTTGTTTCTCCAAAATCATTACCTTAGAAACCCAATTATCACAAAAACCAAGGTGGTGTAGGGATTTCCTAATGAAGTTCCACTTAACTTTGTCCTACACCTTTGACATATCAAGGTTCAGATGCATGAACAGTTATTCTGAAACCAAGACAAACTTCGTCGAGCACGTGACGAGGTTTAGGCCACCTCTAGATCTACTCCAAGTGATATTTTGTTCATAAGCCTTCTTGCTTTTATAGCTGCATTTTTTAGTCAATACCCACGAGATCAGGTTACATGCATCGTCCATAGCCTTAAAGAAAATGACAAGTGCCCCCCCTGCTCCCTGCCCACTGGCTCCCTAGCCCACTTTGAGGGGTACTTGGCGTTCACAGGAGCTTGGCACAAGCCTAGGCATATAACCAGCTTTGAACATACCCATGTCAGAGAGATAGAACTTGTCAGTGGGGGAAACAAGGATGGGGAGAACATGAAGAAGGGGTTGAGAGTTTATTTCCTCTCCTAAGTGTAAAGTGTGTCGTGGGCGTCTTCATGAGCTTGTTGTTGCCAACTCCACCATCATCAACGTCATCGTTGTTTTCTCAAGATATTTAGTGGAGAAGGTATGACTTAGCAATTTCCAACCTTCAGGAGGCTATGAAGCTCAAATGAAAGAATGGTAGTGCATTCTGCCTGTTGGAATTTGTTATGGAAAATGAAAATGAATTCTTAAAGTTGTGTGATATTAACTTTGTTTTTTTACTCCTATTGTAAAGCTGTAAAATTGAATTGTGCTATTCCTTGCCATGCATGTGAAATTCTATAGAAGGTTGAAGGCATGATTTGGTTGTAGCAGAAAATATTCTTTTATGCCTGTAAAAAAATTGATTATGTACAGAAAGAGTATAAATATGTCAAAGTAAGAAGAGCACGATGCTCTGTTCCATCCATTCCCGGCCTCCTTGGTTATGCCCTGTTGATTCCATGGCAGCCCTGATTTTCTCTTGTGCCTCATCTGAAACTTGCAAGATATTGCATGGGGAGGAATGGAGTGGTGGCGGACGAGGAGTGTTGGCTTGTGATGATGCGCAACAGGTTGATGCATTATTTTGAGGGGCCAAAAAAGACATTGATGTATTTTTCTATAGCCCTGCCTCCTTTTTTCCCAAAAGTTCTTTATATGGCTAGATTTCTTTTGCACCGGTACAAATCGTTACAAAAAATGTCAAATTGGGCACTTCAATTTGGTTGTTAATTCTGTTGGATAGTGGCCCTGAGCCCTATCCTTCATCTCGTAAGTGCAAGCCAGATTAAATTGAAAAACTCATTTCCAAAATAAAAGATTTCATTAAAATGAAATTCAAAAGTTTATTTTGTTACCATTTACGAACCAGCCAAAAATTCTCTCTGGCGATAACCACTGCTGGGATTTAGGAAATCCTGGGAGGCAGACTATAAAGTCTCAGCTTATGTTCATCTGAAGGTTGATCATTAGATTAACCTTGCGACGCCTCCCAAAATGATGTAGTTAGCTATAAAAATACTGTTCTTGCTTAAACGAGCCTTGAGTCTGTCCATTTTATTCCTGACACAGGATACTTTGCTCAAGGTTCAGTGTCGAGCACAAGCTAGGTCTTGGTTTGTTGAGTGGAGTTTGAACTGAGCCTTTAAAGCACAATAGCTCGAGCACAACAAGACATGAGCAGAGTTGGGCTCTATCCCACTTGTGTATAACCACAACTATAATATATGCTATTGGAAACGCCTTTTACCATAGCCAATAGTCATAATGCAGTTGCCAATAAACTTATTGGCAAATACTCTTGCCCTAGCGAATATATAAGGTTGACCTTGCCCTTTATAGCACGGGGAAAAGTCTTTTGTTAGCCCAAGGGTCATTGCCAATAATATCATTGGTAACAACTCGTTGAGTTATTTACAATGGTAGAAGTCGTTGCTAGAAGTTCTTACAGCAGTGATTTCTTCACTGCTATAGGTCTCCTTTCCCTTTTGAAAACAAAACAAAATGCCGCTTCTATAGCAGGTAAGCCAGTTTTTTCTAATTTGAAAGTGGGATGGTTTCAAATAGATAATCTAGATCGATACCAACAAACAAAAACATAGACTACTGAAACAAATAGAGAGAGAGAGAGAGAGAGAGAGATGAACACTCCATGCATCAGATTTTGGATTAACAAAAATACAGATGAAAAAACGAACAAAAAAACAAGTCAGACTTTTAGGCTATATGCAAGTTCAACTACATGTCATTTCTAGTGAGAGTTGTCTTAAAATGTCATCAGAAAATCATTTACGACTTACAAATGCAGATGTGAAGATTGAAACATCTCAAAAACATCCACCATCAAGTTATAAATCGTGTATAAGCAACTCTAAGAAAACTCTGTCCTTCGTAATGTTGCTGATCCCTTTGACAATCGTTTGTTTATTAATTGATCCTCTGACCTACAGCTTCTCACATATAAAATGAAAAATTAATGAATAAGTGAAAATGAAGCAATGCTCTAGCCATTTCTGGATACAACATATAAAAGCTACAAAAGCCACAAATAAAAACATACACACTAGAAACTCCCCTCTTCACATGAACATTTTGTGGATCAAAGAAGAAAGGCCACTCAGAATCTGAAGCACATGCAGGTTACATATTGAAAAATGTAAAAGACATAAAAAATAGTCCTGTTTTACACAGAATGCAACTGTAGATATAGCAGATCGAAATTGGAGACCAACAGTAATTAGTCATTAACTTGGAATAAATAAACACAATAAAGATCATGATGAACGTAAAGAGTTCAATACTAGTGTACGTGATGCAACTTGGTAGAGGTTTCCCTCAATCATCATATTTAGAAAACATTGAATACAATTTACAAGACTAACAAAGCGGTAACTGTAAAAAATATGAAAAGGATAACATTGGAAATATGGCTACATCCACAATATATTTCTTTTCATGGACAGTGAACTGGAAGAAAGCTCAGCAGAAGAATGTATGGGCATCATAAACAACAAATTCGAGCTGTGCATTTTTCAATCATTGTTCACCATGTGGCGTCAAATGGTGCATGCATTCTGCTGTGTATTTTCCATCACTGGGAACAGATAAATATTTATACTTTCAAAAACATAACTTCTTTAATTGCTATATCAATAAGTAATAACACTCAAATTAGGCCATCATGCTGTCAACTACAGAACATGGCAGCATGTACAAATTAATACTGTTAGATGTTATTGTACTAAATAACAATGAGTAATTGATATTATTGTATAATGCTATATGACTAATTTTCAACTGAGATCATACTATGTTATTTCAAAAACAAAATCTATAACTAGCTTACCTCGTGTTAGAAACTACAAAGTCAAAGTGATAACAATTAAGAAAAGAGAATTCACATTTAATAACAAGAATGGAAAGATTTCTATCATCACATGGCATCCATTTATTAGTTAAAGACATTACATTTAATTAAGAAAATTCAACTTCTTCATGTAGGCTGGGTTTTCTTAGATTAGCAACAACACTGCGATCCTCTCTCCCTCTTTCAATGCAAAGTACCCATAGAAAATTGAATAAGAGTTTTCCTTTCAGCTAGTGTTTCTGTACAAGAAATAAAGTCAACATCTCACGCCGCCATGCCTATGATTCCATATTCAACTACCTCGCTTGGGCTGAAATACTTTGAATGCCTTATATCCTCCTCAATGTTCTCTCCAAATTACCCATATGTCTTGCATAAAGAGTGACCTTGCAACAAAACTTCAAGGTTTTTGGTAAGTATTTCTACAGTCTCCTATATAAAAGTTGAACCTTAGTGTAGGCTCATAACTTAAAGCGCGTTCACTAGATTATGACTTTGACCGCAAAAGTAGTTAATTTTTTAAAGTTTTTCACTCAAAAGTTATAAAATTTTCCCCCACTTAGTGAAAATAGATCAAGTACCCAAAAAAAATCCACTATAAGGATTCAAAAATTAGATAGAAGAGGAGATATATAAAAAAGTGGTTATGCACTACTATATAATACATAACTAAGACAGAACAGAAGAAAGGGAAAACTAACAGGACGAAAGGGGTTTATACATCTTCAACTATTATATGTCCATTATCAAATAAGGAAGTCTGTTTTCTTACCAATTCATCCTTCACATTTTTAATTTGTTTCCTGGGAACAATATCAGTAGCTTGATCTTAAAACCTTGCAATAGGTTGACAGAGATGAACCACTACAAGTTCATGTTTCACAATCAACAGCAAGTTGCATACGAGGCATGTACATCAATGGAACTAGAGAGCTCACAAGAGAAAGGACCATAACTAGATTACCTGTTTTATCATGTATTGAAAAAGAATCCACATACGAATAGCAAAAACCTGGTTCTCAACATTCATGTAATTCATGAAAAATAGAGAAACTTGAAAGGCACACGTAATTTTAATTCCATTTTTAATTTTTCTTTTGTATTTATTGACTCTATATTGTATTGCAATAAAATATTCAAAAGAAATTAGTGTTCCTAGGCCCAATGCCTCTTGAATCTTCTCAACCCTTTCAAGAGAGTCGGTGATAA
Organism: Nymphaea colorata; assembly: GCF_008831285.2. Taxonomy (NCBI): domain Eukaryota; kingdom Viridiplantae; phylum Streptophyta; class Magnoliopsida; order Nymphaeales; family Nymphaeaceae; genus Nymphaea; species Nymphaea colorata. The sequence goes on along the minus strand of NW_022204507.1, from coordinate 5,040,331 downwards.
CTCTTCAAATATCATATTAAGAACCAAAGATTCCTGTTATTAGTAATGCAAACCATGTTCAGGAATTCATATCCCCAATAGGTTCAAACTCTGCTTTTACATAAGGTGATTCATTCAATTAAAAACAATTTATCTATTTGATAATTGATTTAAGCATGTAGACATAAGAAACCAACATATTCTTGTACTTTCCATTATCTTCAAGTTGATTTATCATTGCCCTGTAGTAATCATCAAGTTTCTTCCACAAGACTATTCTGTAAGGCTCCTTTGGAGCTGTAGATGTAGAATCTTATGTGACGATGTATGCTGCCATTTGATGGGGGAAATAATGTGTCACAAATGGCTGTGTAACATCATCTGAGATCTTCATCTCCCATATCTCTCCTCGCCGTTTTCTATTTCCCTGTTGGCATTTAATTCCTCAAGCTTCCGGAGACCCATGGAGTTCATCGTTCTATTAGTCTTAGGTCAGGAGGTTATTAGGGATGTCAATGAATCAGATTCAGATCAAATACCATATCAAGTTTTTTTAAATAAATCAGATATGAAAAAAAGATAAATTTGATATCCAAATAAAAAATCAGATCAGATTCGGTATTAAAAATTGGCATCCGATTAAATTCAGATTGAGACTCAGCATCAAATAGATACCCAATCAGATACCAGAAAAAAAAAAGATAATGGATATCTAAACCCAATTTATAGATCCGGATCTAAATAATATATTTATTCTATATTATTGTAAATTTATAAATCTGAACGCAAATTGAATCCCCAATTTCAATTAATATCATCTGAATCTAAAACCAATGCAAACTTGGTCGAGCACTTGGCAAGGTTTGGGCCACCTCCAGATCCACTGCAAGTGAAATTTTGTTCATAAGCCTTCTTAATTTTATAGCTCCATTTTTTCATCAGAGACCCACGGCATCTGGTTACATGTATGGTGCATAGCCTTTAAGAAAATGTCAAGTGCCCCCTGCCCACTTGTACTAGCTCCTTAGCCCACTTTTTGGGTACTTGGCATCCATGGAAGCTTGTGCACAAGCCTGGGCATGTACCAGCTTGAATATCCACCCATGTCATCGACACTAGACTAAACACTTGAGAGAGAGAGAGAGATAGAGAGCTTCTCAGTGATGGAAACAAGGATGGGGAGCACATGAAGAAGGGGTAGAGAGTTTATTTCCTCTCTTAACTGTAAAGTGTGTTGCACACCGCCTCTTGAGCTTGTTGTTGCCAATCCACCATCATCAACGTTGTCGTCCTCTCTAAGAGATTTACTAGAGAAAGTATGATTTAGCAATTTCCAAGTTTCAAGAGGATGTGAAGCTCAAACGGAAGAATGTTACGGTCTTCTGCCTCTTGGGATCTGTTACAAAAATGAAAACTAATTCTTAAAGCTGTGTTATTAACTTTATTTTCTTTACACCTATTGTAAAGGTGTAAAATTGAATTGTGGTGTTCTTTGTCATGCATGTGGAATTCTCTAGAAGGTTGAAGGCAAGATTATGTTGTAATAGAAAATATTCTTTCATGCCTGTATATGATTTTGTACAAAAAGAGTATAAATATGTGAAAGGAAGAAGAGCACGATGCCAATATCATGGGTGAAGATGAGCCAGCCGAATGTCATGGGTGAAGATGAGCCAGCCGAATGTAGTGGGATAAGATGAGCCAGCCAAATGTTGTTGAAACCAAAACCGTGGTGACTTAAAATAGTGACTTTCTTAATCGCGTGCACTGTTCTGGCATCCAGCGGTTCACGTAGCATTGCCAGCCTTCCACGATCCTCCAGCAGTCATCCCAGAACAGTTCGAGCAAGCATCAATCCAATCCCTACGATTGGAGATTCCCTCATTTTGTAGAGTGGTTCTTCGGTGAACCTGCCCTTTCACTACTGTTTGTGATGCCGACCACCTTTTCCTGTCAAACTTCATGGACAGCATCCCCAAAGGAAGGTGAACCTAACAAGCCAAGCTCAATCACTGAGGTAGCCTCTCACAGCTGGAATCCTCGAATTCGTGGCCGTCCCTCTCTTGTTCCAAGTTCATGTTGCCCTTATTCTCACTTCCCGCCACTGGTGTCGACCCCATTGGGCCCCAAAAGGGTCAAACAGCATCGTCAGGCCGTGGTGACTCCTGCTTGACGGTGACGTGATCAGAACCAGCCAGAATATCCAGATTTCCACCGTCTTTCCTATGGTTTTTTCTTCTCCTTTGCATGGGAAGTCGGGTATTGAGTCCTCAGCATTAAGAGGAGTCATGGCTGAGAAAGAAAGAACAATGAGTCAGGAAATATCAATGCCATGAAAATGCCCAGGTGATATTTGATCTCTTCTATTTGCATCATTCGGATAATTTCGGAAGTGGGTTAGTATCTCAACCACTATCGGTGATAACTATGCAATCTGGAGCAGAGTCATGATCGTAGCTCTATCAGCCAAAAACAAGTTAAGATTCATGATGGGACTATCAAAGAGCCTAACAAGGATAACATAATCGTATGTTGTGGTACGATGTAACAAGTTGGCTCTAGCATGGATTCTTAATTCAATAATAAGGAGATCATGCTAGCATCACTTATGCTGCCTCAGATCAAGTAATATGGAAGGAGTTAAAAGAAAGATATACTCAAAGTCTTGCCCAAGAGTCTTTCAGCTACACAGTTCAATACATCGATTACAACAAGAGTCCATGTCTGTTACTACATATTATACAAAACATATTACATAAAAATCAAAGTGCTTTGGGAAGAATTAAATTACTACAATCCTGTGTCTGTGTTCATGTGGGGGCATAAAAAATTATTCGGATCAAATCCAAAGAGAACATGTAATTTAGTTCTTCAAGGGACTGAACGACTCATATGATTCTATTAGAGGACAGATTTTATTGCTTGTGCCTTATCCACAGTAAACAAATTATATGGTCTAG
>NW_022204507.1:4955788-5037292 GCF_008831285.2 Nymphaea colorata | reverse complement strand
GAGCTCGACTCGATCGAACTCACTTGTTGAAGCTCAACTTGAAACCAACTTGTTTATTAACGAGTTGAGCTTGAGTTCAAATGTATGCTCGAAATGTTAAACGAGTTGAGTTCGAGTTGTAAGAACTCAACTCGACTCGACTATACAATAAATATTGAATTATAACGACAAAAAATCTAAACGAGAAAAACTAAACGAGTTAATACAGTTAGACAAGTTAAATGAAACAAGGCATGTTTAACATAAATGAGTTCAGTGAGTCGAGTTTGAGCCCAATGTTGTATCATCGAGTCAAGCTTGGCTTGAGTCGAGTTTGACCTCGAGTTTTCTTAGTGAAGTCGACTTGAGCTGACCCAACTAGAGCTCGACTTGACTCATGCAAATCACCTACTTCACGTTTATACTTCAATAGGTAAACCCACATGGCTCTTGAAAAATCATCCATAATAGACAAAAGGTAATGTGCTTGAGTATGCGATGCTTGGGAAACATTATTCACAAGAGCTTTACTAAACAGAAATTAGCAAATCAAAAGGTTTAGCAAAACGTGATTCACTTAATTTGAACATCAATCTATATTGTTTAGCAACACTACATACTTCACAGAAATGATTTGACAACTTAATGATAGAGTCATGCTTTTAGAGCATTTGATTATTTGAGCAGGATGGGTGCCCAAGTCTCATATGCCAAACATCAAAATCTGATTGAGTGGGTTTCGTGAACAAGCAGTCTACAGTTGTAAGAGGTGACTTGAAAATGAAGAATCCCCTGATGAATCACCCAGCTCAGTCCACGTCATGGAGATTGGGTCCTCAACAAAGCACCCAGTAGTGGGGAAAATCAAATGACGCTTGGTTTTCTGAATAAATCTGCACACTGACAATATGTTGTAAGCAAACTTTGGAAGATAATACACTTTTTGAAGAAAAATGGAAGGTGATAGAACAACTTTACCGACACATGTAGCATATACTGTTCTGTTGTCCTGAACTCTAATTGAAAATGCAACAACTAATTTTGTGTCATCTAGCATTGATTTATGGCAGCATGACATGTGGTGACTGGCACTAATATGTAACTGGCATCTAGTTTGAAGAATGACATAGCTAGAAAGTTTATTTGGGTTACTGATCGATTTTTGAGGAGTTTTTTTGAATTGAATAAATTCATCTTCAGTTAGAATTGGAGCAATGTCCTTGCTGAACCTATTTTCCATGCATGGAGGAGATTAAGGCATTGGAATCAGTTTTCCCTCCAACAGAGGCCTTGATGATAGCCCCCTTGTCTAGCTCTATTTTCTACCTATAAAATTTGGAGGGTAACTATTTAATTTGAAGCATCGTTCCTTTGATGTCCTGCAATCTTGCAGTAATTGCAGAAGTATTGTGGGTGCCTGTTTTGTTGGTTTTCGAATGCATTCAAATTTGCACTTGCTGAGAGACCAACATACTCCCGCAGCACTAGTTTGAAGGCGAGCTTCTCCTCTTGAAGGACCAGTGCATGTCTTTTGTAGAGAAGGAAAAGGTTGCATATGTAGAATTTGCCATCTTATAGCATTGAATGAATCATTTCAATCTCATAAGAAATTCAATCACTCTCTCTTCTTGTTGCTTTTCAGCAACCACTTTCAAGGCATTGCAAGAGCATTCCGAAAGAACATTAGAACGAAAGCTTATCCCAATATTGTAAAATAAAGAGCAACAGATATATTTTCTTGATTGAAACGACTAATGGAGGACTTGAGTTGGTACTTATGAGGGGTTTGTGCTTTCAGTGAATCGGTCCTTTAAGTGTGCCCACACTTTAATAGTTGTGGTGGTGTAGATGATATTGCTTGATAATTATTTTGAGATGGAGTTAAGAATCCATGAAAGACGATGTGATTGCAAAGCCTTCCACATCATGACCTCAGGAGCTGCAATGCTGGGTTTGGGAAGACTACCATCAACAAAGGTCAAGTTGTTTTTGGTAGACAATGCGATTCTCATAGCATGACTTCAGGTTGAGTAATTTTCACTAGTTACTAATTGTGAAACCAATATAGTACCAGGGTGGTCCGAATGATGAAGGAAAAAGAGGTTTTCAATAGTGATGATGTTGTTACCATTAGAGGACTCTGTTCCACTAGCTGAAAAAGAGTTGGAAGAATTGAGAGCCTTGCCTGTTGACGCCATGGCTCTGTATTATAGTATGTAGAAATTATTTGAGTTAAGGAAGAATGTAACACAAGGTAGAGAACAGAGAATTGCTTCATATTTTTCTATTGATATTACACACCTATATACAGAAGAAAAAGTAGTACACGGTTTTTAGTTTCAACGACATTTGGCTGGCTCACCTATCCCATGATATTTGTCTGGCTCATCTTATCCCATGACATTCGGTTGGCTCATCTTCTCCCATGATATTTGGCTGGTTTATCCTAACAGCTACACTAACCAACAGAAAATCTTATCGTTAAGATGTCAAAATAAGAAGATAAGAAGCGAATCTTAATTTTAACACTCCCCTCAACTAAGTGTAGAGTTTCTTATGTTCAGTTTGGATAGAAGAAGATTAAATGCTTCCTTGCCTAAGGCCTTAGTGAATAAGTCTGCCAGCTGACCTTTGTTGTTAATGCAACTGGTTCTCACTACACCTTGATTTATTTTTTCTCAAACAACATGACAATCTAAATCTGTATGTTTGGTACGCTAATGAAAAACTGGATTTGCAGCAATATGCATGGCAGCCTGATTGTTGCAGTGTAGATTTGTCGGTTGTAGATGTCTCACGCCTAGATCCAACAATAAGAATTTCAAACAAGTCACTTCACATACCGCATTTGCCAACGCCTTGTATTCTGCTTCTGCAAAGGAGTGAGATACTGTGGGCTGTTTTTTTGTCTTTCATGAAATTGGAGAATCACCAAGAAGAACACAATAACTAGTTGTGGACCTTCGCGTTTCTTGACACACCACCCAATCATAATCACAAAACACACTCATTTGAAGATTGGTTTGTGTGCTTAGGAGTGTACCTTCTTCGAGTCTGACCTTTCATTCCACTAGAAATTCCATTGGCTTGGCACCCATTATACTTGTTTTGCATATAATGTTGAGAGCATATGTTTGCTGTGAAACATAAATTACTGCACTTGAACAAGCAATTTCTAAACCCAAAAAATATTTAAGAGTACAGGTCCTTCACAAGAAATTTCTGACATAAAATTGCTTAAATTTGTCAAGCAGCTCTTTGTTGTTGCCTGTAATAATAAGGTCGTCCACATAAACGGGAACAACAACAAAAATTGGTCTTGTTTGTAAGTGAATAATGTGTGTTTGGCATTTGCTTGAGTGAATCCAAACTCCACTAGTGCCAAGGACAATTTGTGAAACCAATTTCGAGGGACTGTTCGAGGGGACAATTTGTGAAACCAGATTCTCCCCCTTACGGTCATATCTTGGTGGAACCTTCATATGTATTTCTTCAAGCAAATCGCCATGAAGAAAGACATTCTTCACATCCATTTAATATAATAACAAGTCATTTTCCACAGTGACTAAAAGTAAAGTTCACACAGTTACCATTTTTGCGGCTGGTACAAATGTCTCATTGTAGTCCAGTCTTCCTATTAGGAATAACCTTTGGCGATGAGGCGTGCCATCTTGTATCGCTCAATAGTACCGTCTGATCAGAACTCGATTTGTAAACTCACTTGCAACCGACGGGCTTAACTCCTTGTGGTGAAGTGCTCATTGTCCAAGTGTTGTTTTCCTTTAGTGTACTAATTTCTAAGTTCATTGTGTCTCACCATTCCCTATGTCCATATGCCACTTCAAAGGTTTTTAGGGGAGAAACGAGAAAGTGAAGTAAAGTAAGAAAGAGGGTACCTTGTGCCTTTCATTGCATTAAATGTCAAGTTACCGTTGGTCAAGGGAGCCGAAATAAGAGAGCAATAGAAATCCCGCATTCAGGTCCCGCAAGACACAATGAGTGGGGAAGAAAGTTGCAAAAATGTTTAGTGCCTTGCTCAATTGACTCACAGAGAGTAGGTTCACTTTGAGAGAGGAAATATACAAGGAATTTTTGAGACTGAATGGTGGTAGTTTAACATCACTAGTTTGATGGACAGTTATTGTATGTCGATTAGGTAAGTTTGTAGGTACTTGGCAGTTGGTTGGTTTTTGAAGTAGAGTGCTAACGGCACAAATGCACCGACTTGCTCTAGAATCAATAATCCAAGTAAGATAGGAGACACTATATGAAGATATATTACCTGCGAAATTGATGGCAGACGGAGTTCAAACAAGTGATAAGAGTTTCTGATACTCACCATAGTGAATGAAGGCACAACTTCCTTGGAAGTTTGACTGTTGCTGCCAGGGAAACTAGTACCATTGCTTGCATGGAGGTCCACCCACCTTTGATTATGAATGGTAGCTGCAGCTATTGGTGGTCGAAAGTTGGGATCATGGAATCGATGTCCTCGAGGATAGCCATTCAACTTGAAACATTTATCTTTCACATGACCTGTGTTATGACAATAGCTACAGATTGGTCGTCTTTGATGTATTTCTTTATTTCATTGAAACTTGAAACTTTGTTCAAGTGATGCTGCTTTGGGAATATGATTGTGTGATATTGCCAAGGTGGTGTGAGAGGCTGACGGCGTGAATCTTGCTTTACGCAGTTGTTCCTCATGCAAGACTAGACATATAATTTGTTTACTGTGGATAAGGCACAAGCAATAAAATCTGTCCTCTAATAGAATCATATGAGTCGTTCAGTCCCTTGAAGAACTAAATTACATGTTCTCTTTGGATTTGATCCGAATAATTTTTTATGCCCCCACATGAACACAGACACAGGATTGTAGTAATTTAATTCTTCCCAAAGCACTTTGATTTTTATGTAATATGTTTTGTATAATATGTAGTAACAGACATGGACTCTTGTTGTAATCGATGTATTGAACTGTGTAGCTGAAAGACTCTTGGGTCAAGACTTTGAGTATATCTTTCTTTTAACTCCTTCCATATTACTTGATCTGAGGCAGCATAAGTGATGCTAGCATGAATCTCCTTATTAATTGAATTAAGAATCCATGCTAGAGCCAACTTGTTACATCGTACCCACAACATACGATTATGTTCATCCTTGTTAGGCTCTTTGATAGTCCCATCAATGAATCTTAACTTGTTTTTGGCTGATAGAGCTACGATCATGACTCTGCTCCAGATTGCATAGTTATCACCGATAAGTGGTTGAGATACTAACCCACTTCCGAAATTATCCGAATGATGCAAATAGAAGAGATCAAATATCACCTGGGCATTTTCATGGCCATTGATATTTCCTGACTCATTGTTCTTTGCTTTCTCGGCCATGACTCCTCCTTAATGCTGAGGACTCAATACCCGACTTCCCATGCAAAGGAGAAGAAAAAATGCCATAGGAAAGACGGTGGAAATCTGGATATTCTGGCTGGTTCTGATCACGTCACCGGTCGAGCAGGAGTCCCACGGCCTGACGATGCTGTTTGACCCTTTTGGGGCCCAATGGTGGTCGACACCATGGCGGGAAGTGAAGAAATAGAGGGCAACATGAAACTTGAACAAAGAGAGGGACGGCCACGAATTCGAGGATTCCAGCTGTGAGAGGCTACCTCAGTGATTAAGCTTGGCTTGTTAGGTTCACCTTCCTTTGGGGATGCTGTCCATGAAGTTTGACAGGAAAAGGTGGTCGGCATCACAAACGGTAGTGAAAGGGGCAGGTTCACCGAAGAACCACTCTACAAAATGCAGGGAATCCTCCAATCGTAGGGATTGGATTGATGCTTGCTCGAACTGTTCTGGGATGACTGCTGGAGGATCGTGGAAGGCTGGCAATGCTACGTGAACCGCTGGATGCCAGAAACAGTGCACACGATTAAGAAAGTCACTACTTTAAGTCACCACGGTTTTTGGTTTCAACAACATTTGGCTGGCTCATCTTATCCCACTACATTCGGCTGGCTCATCTTCACCCATGACATTCGGCTGGCTCATCTTCACCCATGATATTTGGCATCGTGCTCTTCTTCCTTTCACATATTTATACTCTTTTTTGTACAAAATCATATACAGGCATCAAAGAATATTTTCTATTACAACATAATCATGCCTTCAACCTTCTAGAGAATTCCACATGAATGACAAAGAACACCACAATTCAATTTTACACCTTTACAATAGGTGTAAAGAAAATAAAGTTAATAACACAGCTTTAAGAATTAGTTTTCATTTTTGTAACAGATCCCAAGAGGCAGAAGGCTGTAACATTCTTCCGTTTGAGCTTCACATCCTCTTGAAACTTGGAAATTGCTAAATCATACTTTCTCTAGTAAATCTCTTTAGAAGAGGACGACAACGTTGATGATGGTGGAGTTGGCAACAACAAGCTCAAGAGGCGGCGTGCAACACACTTTACACTTAAGAGAGGAAATAAACTCTCTACCCCTTCTTCATGTGCTCCCCATCCTTGTTTCCATCACTGAGAAGCTCTCTATCTCTCTCTCTCTCAAGTGTTTAGTCTAGTGTCGATGACATGGGTGGATATTCAAGCTGGTATATGCCCAGGCTTGTGCACAGGCTTCCATGGATGCCAAGTACCCAAAAAGTGGGCTAAGGAGCTAGTACAAGTGGGCAGGGGGCACTTGTCATTTTCTTAAAGGCTATGCACCATACATGTAACCAGATGCCGTGGGTCTTGATGAAAAAAATGGAGCTATAAAATTAAGAAGGCTTATGAACAAAATGTCACTTGCAGTGGATCTGGAGGTGGCCCAAACCTTGCCAAGTGCTCGACCAAGTTTGCATTGGTTTTAGATTCAGATGATATTAATTGAAATTGGGGATTCAAATTTGGGTTCAGATTTATAAATTTACAATAATATAGAATAAAATATATTATTTGGATCCGGATCTATAAATTTGGGTTTAGATATCCATTATCTTTTTTTTTTCTGGTATCTGATTGGGTATCTATTTGATGCTGAGTCTCAATCTGAATTTAATCGGATGCCAATTTTTAATACCGAATCTGATCTGATTTTTTATTTGGATATCAAATTTCTCTTTTTTTCATATCTGATTTATTTAAAAAAACTTGATGTGGTATTTGATCTGAATCTGATTCATTGACATCCCTAATAACCTCCTCACCAAAGACTAATAGAACGATGAACTCCATGGGTCTCCGGAAGCTTGAGGAATTAAATGCCAACAGGGAAATAGAAAATGGCGAGGAGAGATATGGGAGATGAAGATCTCAGATGACGTTACACAGCCATTTGTGACACATTATTTCCCCCATCAAATGGCAGCATACATCATCACATAAGATTCTACATCTACAGCTCCAAAGGACCCTTACAGAATAGTCTTGTGGAAGAAACTTGACGATTACTACAGGGCAATGATGAATCAACTTGAAGATAATGGAAGGTACAAGAATATGTTGGTTTCTTATGTCTACATGCTTAAATCAATTATCAAATAGATAAATTGTTTTTAATTGAATGAATCACCTTATGTAAAAGCAGAGTTTGAACCTATTGGGGATATGAATTCCTGAACATGGTTTGTATTACTAATAACAGGAATCTTTGGTTCTTAATATGATATTTGAAGAGTTATCACCGACTCTCTTGAAAGGGTTGAGAAGATTCAAGAGGCATTGGGCCTAGGAACACTAATTTCTTTTGAATATTTTATTGCAATACAATATAGAGTCAATAAATATAAAAGAAAAATTAAAAATGGAATTAAAATTACGTGTGCCTTTCAAGTTTCTCTATTTTTCATGAATTACATGAATGTTGAGAACCAGGTTTTTGCTATTCGTATGTGGATTCTTTTTCAATACATGATAAAACAGGTAATCTAGTTATGGTCCTTTCTCTTGTGAGCTCTCTAGTTCCATTGATGTACATGCCTCGTATGCAACTTGCTGTTGATTGTGAAACATGAACTTGTAGTGGTTCATCTCTGTCAACCTATTGCAAGGTTTTAAGATCAAGCTACTGATATTGTTCCCAGGAAACAAATTAAAAATGTGAAGGATGAATTGGTAAGAAAACAGACTTCCTTATTTGACAATGGACATATAATAGTTGAAGACGTATAAACCCCTTTTGTCCTGTTAGTTTTCCCTTTCTTCTGTTCTGTCTTAGTTATGTATTATATAGTAGTGCAGAACCACTTTTTTATATATCTCCTCTTCTATCTAATTTTTGAATCCTTATAACGGATTTTTTTTGGGTACTTGATCTATTTCCTTATAGAAAAACTTTAAAAAATTAACTACTTTTGCGGTCAAAGTCGTAATCTAGTGAACGCGCTTTAAGTTATGAGCCTACACTAAGGTTCAACTTTTATATAGGAGACTGTAGAAATACTTACCAAAAACTTTGAAGCTTTGTTGAAAGGTCACTCTTTATGCAAGACATATGGGTAATTTGGAGAGAAGATTGAGGAGGATATAAGGCATTCAAAGTATTTCAGCCCAAGTGAGGTAGTTGAATATGGAATCATAGGCATGGCGTGAGATGTTGACTTTATTTCTTGTACAGAAATAGTAGCTGAAAGGAAAACTCTTATTCAATTTTCTATGGGTACTTTGCAATGAAAGAGGGAGAGAGGATCGCAGTGTTGTTGCTAATCTAAGAAAACCCAGCCTACATGAAGAAGTTGAATTTTCTTAATTAAATGTAATCTCTTTAACTAATAAATGGATGCCATGTGATGATAGAAATCTTTCCATTCTTGTTATTAAATGTGAATTCTCTTTTCTTAATTGTAATCACTTTGACTTTGTAGTTTCTAACACGAGGTAAGCTAGTTATAGATTTTGTTTTTGAAATAACATAGTATGATCTCAGTTGAAAATTAGTCATATACCATTATACAATAATATCAATTACTCATTGTTATTTAGCACAATAACATCTAACAGTATTAATTTGTACATGCTGCCATGTTCTGTAGTTGACAGCATGTTGGCCTAATTTGAGTGTTATTACTTATTGATATAGCAATTAAAGAAGTTATGTTTTTGAAAGTATAAATATTTATCTGTTCCCAGTGATGGAAAATACACAGCAGAATGCATGCACCATTTGACGCCACATGGTGAACAATGATTGGAAAATGCACAGCTCGAATTTGTTGTTTATGATGCCCATACATTCTTCTGCTGAGCTTTCTTCCAGTTCACTGTCCATGAAAAGAAATATATTGTGGATGTACTCATATTTCCAATCTTATCCTTTTCATATTTTTTACAGTTACCGCTTTGTTAGTCTTGTAAATTGTATTCGATGTTTTCTAAATATGATGATTGAGGGAAACCTCTACCAAGTTGCATCACGTACACTAGTATTGAACTCTTTACCTTCATCATGATCTTTATTGTGTTTATTTATTCCAAGTTAATGACTAATTACTGTTGGTCTCCAATTTCGATCTGCTATATCTACAGTTGCATTCTGTGTAAAACAGGACTATTTTTTTATATCTTTTACATTTTTCAATATGTAACCTGCATGTGCTTCAGATTCTGAGTGGCCTTTCTTCTTTGATCCACAAAATGTTCATGTGAAGAGGGGAGTTTCTAGTGTGTATGTTTTTATTTGTGGCTTTTATATGTTGTATCCAGAAATGGCTAGAGCATTGCTTCATTTTCACTTATTCATTAATTTTTCATTTTATAAGTGAGATGCTGTAGGTCAGAGGATCAATTAATAAACAAACGATTGTCAAAGGGATCAGCAACATTACGAAGGACAGAGTTTTCTTAGAGATGCTTATACACGATTTATAACTTGATGTTGGATGTTTTTGAGATGTTTCAATCTTCACATCTGCATTTGTAAGTCGTAAATGATTTTCTGATGACATTTTAAGACAACTCTCACTAGAAATGACATGTAGTTGAACTTGCATATAGCCTAAAAGTCTGACTTGTTTTTTTGTTCGTTTTTTCATCTGTATTTTTGTTAATCCAAAATCTGATGCATGGAGTGTTCATCTCTCTCTCTCTCTCTCTCTCTCTCTATTTGTTTCAGTAGTCTATGTTTTTGTTTGTTGGTATCGATCTAGATTATCTATTTGAAACCATCCCACTTTCAAATTAGAAAAAACTGGCTTACCTGCTATAGAAGCGGCATTTTGTTTTGTTTTCAAAAGGGAAAGGAGACCTATAGCAGTGAAGAAATCACTGCTGTAAGAACTTCTAGCAACGACTTCTACCATTGTAAATAACTCAACGAGTTGTTACCAAAAGACTTTTCCCCGTGCTATAAAGGGCAAGGTCAACCTTATCTATTCGCTAGGGCAAGAGTATTTGCCAATAAGTTTATTGGCAACTGCATTATGACTATTGGCTATGGTAAAAGGCGTTTCCAATAGCATATATTATAGTTGTGGTTATACACAAGTGGGCTAGAGCCCAACTCTGCTCATGTCTTGTTGTGCTCGAGCTATTGTGCTTTAAAGGCTCAGTTCAAACTCCACTCAAGAAACCAAGACCTAGCTTGTTCTCGACACTGAACCTTGAGCAAAGTATCCTGTGTCAGGAATAAAATGGACAGACTCAAGGCTTGTTTAAGCAAGAACAGTATTTTTATAGCTAACTACATCATTTTGGGAGGCGTCGCAAGGTTAATCTAATGATCAACCTTCAGATGAACATAAGCTGAGACTTTATAGTCTGCCTCCCAGGATTTCCTGAATCCCAGCAGTGGTTATCGCCAGAGAGAATTTTTGGCTGGTTTGTAAATGGTAACAAAATAAACTTTTGAATTTCATTTTAATGAAATCTTTTATTTTGGAAATGAGTTTTTCAATTTAATCTGGCTTGCACTTACGAGATGAAGGATAGGGCTCAGGGCCACTATCCAACAGAATTAACAACCAAATTGAAGTGCCCAATTTGACATTTTTTGTAACGATTTGTACCGGTGCAAAAGAAATCTAGCCATATAAAGAACTTTCGGGAAAAAAGGAGGCAGGGCTATAGAAAAATACATCAATGTCTTTTTTGGCCCCTCAAAATAATGCATCAACCTGTTGCGCATCATCACAAGCCAACACTCCTCCTCCGCCACCACTCCATTCCTCCCCATGCAATATCTTGCAAGTTTCAGATGAGGCACAAGAGAAAATCAGGGCTGCCACGGAATCAACAGGGCATAGCCAAGGAGGCTGGGAATGGATGGAACAGAGCATCGTGCTCTTCTTACTTTCACATATTTATACTCTTTCTGTACATAATCAATTTTTTTACAGGCATAAAAGAATATTTTCTGCTACAACCAAATCATGCCTTCAACCTTCTATAGAATTTCACATGCATGGCAAGGAATACCACAATTCAATTTTACAGCTTTACAATAGGTGTAAAAAAACAAAGTTAATATCACACAGCTTTAAGAATTCATTTTCATTTTCCATAACAAATTCCAACGGGCAGAATGCCTTACCGTTCTTTCATTTGAGCTTCATAGCCTCCTGAAGGTTGGAAATTGCTAAGTCATACCTTCTCCACTAAATATCTTGAGAAAACAACAATGACGTTGATGATGGTGGAGTTGGCAACAACAAGCTCATGAGGAGGCCCACGACACACTTTACACTTAGGAGAGGAAATAAACTCTCAACCCCTTCTTCATGTTCTCCCCATCCTTGTTTCCCCCACTGACAAGTTCTATCTCTCTGACATGGGTATGTTCAAAGCTGGTTATATGCCTAGGCTTGTGCCAAGCTCCTGTGAACGCCAAGTACCCCTCAAAGTGGGCTAGGGAGCCAGTGGGCAGGGGGCAGGGGGGGCACTTGTCATTTTCTTTAAGGCTATGGACGATGCATGTAACCTGATCTCGTGGGTATTGACTAGAAAATGCAGCTATAAAAGCAAGAAGGCTTATGAACAAAATATCACTTGGACTAGATCTAGAGGTGGCCTAAACCTCGTCTCGTGCTCGACGAAGTTTGTCTTGGTTTCAGAATAACTGTTCATGCATCTGAACCTTGATATGTCAAAGGTGTAGGACAAAGTTAAGTGGAACTTCATTAGGAAATCCCTACACCACCTTGGTTTTTGTGATAATTGGGTTTCTAAGGTAATGATTTTGGAGAAACAAACACATATGCGCTCATTATTAAAGGAATAAATGAAGTTTTTTTTTATAGTCAAGGGGGCTTCATCGCTGAGATCCCCTCTCCTTCTACCATTTATCCCTACGAAAATACTAGAAGAGGATCATATGAGCCAACTCATCCCAGTTAGCCTTGAATTTCATATAGTATGCTGATATAGAAATGCATCTTCATTAATCTTACTAATCACAATCTTAATTTGAAAATTGTGTGGTACTTTGGTAAAAGCATTCTTGTAAATCTAATTGTACTTTTCTCTCTATGGCAGTATATATAACACTATCTTCTATTTTATGAGATAATGAGTTGATGATCTAGAACAAGAGCATACAATTGTAATAAGATCTCAACAGAAAATTTAGAGAAAAAACTTCAAGCATAGGCAATGAACCATTAAAGAATGATATTTTGTTCTTGGTGACAAGTGCCATTATCAATGGCCTTGTCCAAGTGCCATAGCTATTACCACTAAGATCCTAATTCACCAACAAATCTCATGGGTTGTCCAAATGATGCATCAAATGAGGGACGTCAAATTCTATGTTGATGTCAGACAAAGTATTTGAACTAGAGGTGATTGGGTTTTCTCTAGTAAGTGAATTCATATTTGCATTTGTATTTGCCATATGTTGACCAAGATGAAAGTGCAAGCAGGGATGACCAGATGATGATTAGTAAATAACCACATAGCGGTCAATAATATACCAAGATCATGCTCAAAGAAAAAGTGCTTAGAGCTCTGATACCATAATAAAATCAAAAGTACGTATGGTGGAAAACAAAGCACAAGTAAAACAGAGTGAAATAGGGTATTAGAGCAAAACCGAAAGCACATACACATGCGATGGAGAGGCTAAAATAGCACTTCCTTGGTTACTAAACTCTTATAGTGTGCAAGAAGTTTGTTGAGAAGAATCAAATGATATCTGTCCTAATTACAGTAAGTGCCCTTATAAATGATTAATAAAACTATTTTTTGCTATTTACAATTAAATTTATCTACTAGTAATTATCCTTATCTTAATAGAAAATATTCTGCACAATAGTTCTCCACTACCAAATCCCTCTAGAGATTCCAGCAGATGAACAAACTTTCACGTACTTCTGATTGTGCCACAGCAGGTTAACAATTACGAGTCCTCATAGGAGTACATGCATTATTTAGAAAGGAAAAATTGTAAATATGCTTAAATATTTGAAATGGAAAACAACCACATTTTGTAAGAAGGCCATTAAAACACATTTCTGTATTTTGTTTTTTGCCTTCAAAATAACATCATCATTTCTCAACAGCTTCATTACATAATTACTAGCCTATCTTGATCTATCATGCCACACAAAATTTGAAATTGTAGTATGATAAGAACTAGCAAATAAAGATTCAAACATATGGGATTGGTCCATTTATTCCAGCCACTTGCCCGTTTATCCATTAGGTAGACTTACATATTGTCTTTACCGCTTCCCCTCTCCAAACTGCATTTTCTTGTTCATCTCATCCTTAACACAATATTGCACTTCTTACCTTTGCATATATTAGATACGGATAGAAGAATTTACTTTATTTCCAAAACATGGTCATGGGTTAATAGAAACCTCTTATTTTTGAATTGATTTGACTTAATTTGCCATTGGGGCGTTCACATCATTGCCTACCATGACACCAACTAAACAAAAACACTCACATTTGGCATCAAACATAGACCTAAAGTCGCAACATGATGCACAGTACTTGTATTTGGATGCCATTGATTGTCTTCCTCTGACTTCATAGTCATTTCCATGAATGCCTTTAGTAAATTCCAGCTACCTTGGCCATTTTATTCCTCCTACCACATAATTGAGCAATTACTTGACTTTTCTATCCATAATGAACTTGGATATATACTTTTTCCTACACTCTATAATCATTTATCACCTCTACTACAACCTCTACCTTTGCCAAGGTCACACCTATTTTGAGCAAAGAAGGCAACCATTAATCACTTTTCTTGATTTATGAGAATATCATGTATTTCCCAGAATGAAGGAAGAGATTTTGAAGTTGTCATAGTTATACAAAACCTTTATATTCATTTCCTAAGCCACTATGTACATGCATATATAACTAAGACATCCTCCTTATAAGATCAACAACTAAACTAAGTGAATCAGTTAGAAACATCAAATGGTTGAGAAAGTCAACCACGGATTCTTCACAGTTAGACACATTTTGGCAATCGTGGTTGAGTCGAAGAATTTGTAAATTGGATTCTGAGACAAATGCTTTCTTAAGGAATATAAGGCTTGTGATGGATAATTTGGCTGAGCACCCATTCTTTTCCCTTACATTTTCTTTTTTGGCTTGTTTGCAGATTGCATTTGACATTTTTGAATGATGTGCTTTGATCATTTTGCATTTCATAGCACACCTTCACTTGAATTATAACATGAATAAAATACTGAAGTGTTTTTCTAAGTCGGTCTTTCCAAGCACACCTTCACTTGGTGGCACTACGTACACAAGTTATACTAAGCATATTACTGCAGTTTGGCCTATATGTCAACCAAAATAAGAGTCATCTTCAACAAATCTGCCATTGCAATTAATCTTTCCCACTTTCACTTCCTACTTTAGGTTTAGATTCCAAGACACTCCCCCTAGTCGACCTTTCTCTCATGTGGCCTCTCTCTTTGCTCCTTTTCCGTGCATTCCCTACAAAGATTTGCTTGGTGGCAATTTCTGCTATCCCAGTATGATTTTATAATTGATCTGGTTAAAAGGGTACACCATTCTTTACCAGACGCTCTCACCAGAGAATGCAAGATGATGAGATCTATTGAAAGGCAATGGGAAGATTGGCTGCTAGACACACCAGAGCGTAGATGGAAGGTCTATCAAAAAACTAGAAAACTTTATCCAGAATTTACAGATGCAGCAGAACGCAGATATCCAAATCTGGATTTCTCTACACAGCTGTAGGAAGAATTACCTGGATTGTCAATAACCTCAAATGGACCTCATTCGAAACAGAAATTTTGTTATGGGCCATTAAGAAAACTGTACTGGATAATCTAATACTCCATCGACGGCAATTATATGCTAACAATGTCTTTAGAGACTTTTTAAATTTTGTTGCAGGTCCAAAATGGGAAGTAGCGCTGTGCTGAAAATTTCAAAGAATCAATTTTGTTGATTATCGAGAAGTTGCAGTCTTTCAAGATGAAGAACTCATGTACAAAAATATTCAAAAAACAAAAGAGTTTGAAGAAAGTTGTACGACACTGGAGCAAATCACAAAGGAGATGCACAAGTGCCAGAATTGTCGTGTCCAGACAACAGGCTTCAGCCTCCACCATGAATTTGCAGTACGATGAATATTGGAATCCGAGGCGGAAAGCAGCGAAACAAAAGAATGAAGACAAAACTCTGACAATAATATATTCAAGCCAAAATTAACACAATGAATCATCTGTCGCCTTCCGATTATTGCACTGAAAGCAAGATAATGAGTCATGAGTCATTTTTGTGTTATTTTGATCATTGTCCTGCCGTTAACTGGTGAATCTTGAAAAGACTACCAAAGCACTGTTTTCTTTTGTTTCTTTTGTAAAGTAAAGGTCAGTGCGTATTACTTTTGTCAGACGAATTTATTCGCTGAATTATTGTACTATCAAGTTTTGTGTATAAATGATTAACACTGAGCTCTAGCCAGACATCGGTCTTTTGCCAGTAATTTCTTGCCTTCTTCAAACTTCTCATTTTCCCTTTGCCATGAGCAGAGAGAGACGTGAAGTCTGAGTGTGTATCGCCTTTGCAAACATTGGGTTTCAGTATCTAGTGGCAATCCTTCAGTGGTATTGCGGGACCGTGGTCCCTCTTTCGTTTGAATCCAAATTTCCGGTCCTTACCGCCATTACCCCCATTTTTTATCACACTTACTTAATTGAGTGTGCTGAAGTTGTTGTTACATCCATATTAAATGATTTAGTGGATTTAAATCACAAGTTTGAATGAAAATGAATGAAATTCAAGTTATTCAATTCGTCATTTAAAGTTAATCTAATGTATTTCACTTGTTATTATATCTATAATAAATGATTAAAATCACAAGTTTATATCGATATAAATTGGATCGATGCATTAGCATAAATGGGATCGATACCTTGTTGTTAATCCAAAAAGTTGAACTTGTTATTACGTTTATAGTCATACCAATACGAGTTAGGTTTAAGTGACTCCAATGAATGTATTAAATGATTGAAATCACAAGTTCATATGTATATAAATGAGATCCACTGATACAAATGGGAGCTATGCATTACTTGGATCCCTTGTAGTTAGTCCAATGGGTTGAACTTGTTGTCACATCTAAAGCGAACAATACACAACATTGAAATCACAAGTTCAAATTAATACGAGTGAGATTTCAGTGATTCATATGATCACGCATACTTTATTGAATGTACTTAACCTATTGTTACATCCATGTTAAATGATTTAGTAGATTGAAATCACAGTTTGCATGAAAATGAATAAGATTCGACTGATTCATTTGGTGCCCTATTGTTAATACAATGTGTTTCACTTACTAAGCACATTCAATCAAATTACAAGTGAAACACATTAGGTTAACTATAAGACACGAAATGAATCACTTGTTAAGCACATCCGTATTAAGAATCATTATAAATGTAATAACAAGTGAAACACAATATGTTAACCATAAGACACCACATGAATCACTCGAATCTCATTCATTTTCATACAAACTTGTAATTTCGATCTACTAAATCATTTAATATAGACATAACAACAAGTTAAACACATTCAATTAAGTATGCAAGATCATATGAATCACTTAAATCTCACTTGTATTGGCACGAACATGTGATTTCAATCCTTTAGATCATTCACTATAGACGTAACAACAAATTCAACTCATTGGACTAACTACACGTGTTCAAAGTAATGCGTAGATCCCTTTTATATCCATATGAACTTGTGATTTAAATCATTTAAATCATTCATTATAGATGTAATAACAAGTGAAATACACTAGATTAACTATAAGGGACCAATCTAATGACCTGACTCTCATTCATTTCCAACGAACTTCTTATTTCAAGCCACTAAGTCATTCTATATGTAAGTAACAAATGGCTACGCACACTCAATTAAATATAAGTGATCAAATATATGCAACTACAAGTGAAAATGAATCACTTAATCTCTCAATTAAATATAAGTGATCAAATATATGTAATAACAAGTGAAACATATTAGTTACCTATAAGGCACTAAATGAATCACTCAAATCTCATTCATTTTCATACAAACCTATGATTTCAATCTACTAAATCATTTAACATAGACATAACAACAGTTAAGCACATTCAATTAAGTATGTGTGATCAAATGGATCACTTAAATCTCACTCGTATTGATACGAACTTGTGATTTCAATTCCTTACATCGATCACTAGAGATGTAACAACAAGTTCAACTTATTGAACAAACTACAAGGGATCGAGCTAATCCATATGTCTTCTTTATATCCATATAAACTTGTGAGTTTTAATCGTTTAAATCGTTGATCATAGATGTAATAACAAGTGAAACACATTAGGTTAACTATAAGACACTAAATAAATCACTTGAATGTCATTCATTTTCATACAAACTTGTGATTTCAATTCACTTAATCAAGCAATATGGATGTAACAACAAGTTAAGCACATTCAATTGAGTATATGTGATCATTTCAATCACTTAAATCGCACTTCTATTGATACGAACTTGTGATTTCAATCCTTTAGATCGTGCACTATAGTTGCAACAACAAATTCAACTCATCGGACTAACTACACGCGTTCAAAGTAATGCATAGATCCCATTTGTATCTATATAAACTTGTGATTTCAATCATTTAAATCATTCACTATATATGTACTAACAGGTGAAATACATTTGATTAACTATAAGGCACCAATTTAATGACCTGACACTTAGTCATTTCCAAATGAACTTCTTATTTCAAGCCACTAAGTCATTCTATACGTATGTAACAAATGGCTACGCACACTCAATTAAATATAAGTGATCAATTATACGTAATAACAAGTGAAAATGAATCACTTAATATCTCAATTAAATATAAGTGATCAAATATATGTAATAACAAATGAAACATATTAGGTGCCAAAAAATACTTAAAAAATACTATTGGCTGGTGAAGGCAGATCACTTTCGTCTTGACCATGTAGATCATCGTCACTACCAAGTGTTTCATGTGCTGAAATGTTGTTCTCTCCTCCATGTGCCTCTTGAACTGAACGATTGTCTAATGATCCATTGTGCAAGAGATGATGATGATTGATCACTTGGCATGAATCATCTTTTTTATCATCTTGGGAAAGATTTGACAATGATTTAACGCCATCCAATCACTGTATGTTGCTCCGTTTTTGCAAGATGATGTAGAAGAAAAACGTGCTCCAGGCTGTTTATAGGGAAAGATACTTTCATCAAAGACAACATGTTGGGATATATATATTTTTCCTATAGGTGGATATAAACATTTGTATCCCTTGTGTGTATTACTGTATCCCAAAAATACGCATGGTAAAGAACTTGGTTCAAGTTTGTTGTGAGCGTAATCTCTTAGATATGGAAAGCATCTAGTTCCAAATGTTCGAAAACAAGACTAAGATGCATTTTTTTCCAAAAACCAGTTCAAAAGGAGATTTCATCTTCAACGTTGGAGTGGACAGTCTATTATAAGCCAAACTGCAGTGGAAAAAGTTTAAATCCAGTACCGAGCTGCTATATTTGCATTAAACATCATGCCAACCCAAGTTCGGCAATGGTTCTATGGCACCTTTCTGCCATTCCATTTTATGATGGCATCTTAGGTAGGTTTTGTGATGATGTATACCATTTTCTTGTAAATATGTTGCAAGTTTAAGACTATTGAATTCACCCCCTTGATCTGTTTGAAACTTCTTGATTTTCTTATCAAACTGATTTTCAACATATTTATGAAAAATTGTAAATACGTATTATAACTGATTATAGCGCAAGGGATAGAACCGAGTGAATCAGGTGGCTTCATCAATAAAGACAACATAAAATCAGAATTTAGCAACTGAAATAATTGGGGCTCATCCCCATAGATCGTAGTGGACTTTGTCAAGAAAATTATCACAATGCTCATCCACTGGTAAGAAAGGAAGATGGCACATTTTTGCCATTAGACAACTAGAGCATACACTGTTTAAAGAGCTAGAGCCTGTCACATGAATAGCCTTTTTATTTGCAAGAAAATTTACTACCTTATGATGAATATGGCCTAGATGTTGGTGCCATATTTCTTTATTTGTTGCTTGAAATCTTGTAGAGAAATATACTTCATGAAATCTGTGCTGCCTTCTTCCTTATTTTCAACTGCATAGAGTTTATCAGGCCTCTTCCCGTAATTACCACCTTGTTGGTCGTCTTTTCCTTCACAGCAAATTCATTAGTTGAAAATTCAAAAATATAAGGAAAATATGACGTTAATTGACTGACAGAGATAAGGTTCTTCTTGATCTTTGGAATGACTAGAACATTATCAGGAACAAGTTTTTGTTGCCCATTAGCTATAGTGGCCTGCCTATATGAGTAATATGAAATTTTTCTAGGCTGATTGGTTATGGTTGTTGTCTTTGTTTTTGTTGTCTGAATTCCATGAGCCACCTTGACTAGCTTGCATAAAACCACGTCCTTTAGAATTGAAGTTGTTTTGATTTTTGCCTCTCCTGTTTCTCTGATTTGGTTGATGGTGACTGATAAATGCAACGTGGGTGCTGGGAGAGTCTTCTTCTAATGTCCTCATGGTTTCATGATTTTGAAGAAGAGCGACTACCTCAAGATATGAGGGTGCTGGTGGTTTCCACATGGTTGTGAGTAAGGTTGTTCAGAAAGATTCATAATCTTTTTCGAGGCTGGTGAGAAGCCAAAAAACCTTGGTTTTGTCTGAAATAAGCTTTCCAATGGCAGTGAGCTCATCAGAATTTTTCTTAAAGCTGCAGATATATTCATCATTAGACGAGTTTCCTTTCTTATGCATTTGAAGTTTTTGCATAAGAAACATTTCTCGTTCCTTGGACCTGTTAGCAAAATGCTGAGTTAGGGTGGTCCATACCTCCATGGCAGTTTGTTGTCCAATGATAATGCCAAAGATTTCCTTAGCAAGTGTCCCAGTGATCCATCCTCTAAGAAGTTGATATGACTTCCACTAGGTGAGATAGTCAGGATTCAGTTCCGTGACTGTACTTCCATCAGAGGTGGTGAGGAACTTTGCAGGAGGCTGATATTCTCCATCTAGAAAACTAGTCATATCCGGGCTTTCGATGAGCCCTGTCATCTGCGTTCGCCATAGTAGAAAATTGTTTTGGTTGAGCTTGATTGACATGAAATTGGCAATGTTCAGATTGTATGGGTAAGGATATTTGCTTGGGGCAGACACTATGCTTGAAGAAGAATTGCTTTGCGCCATATGGTTGTTCTGCTCTAATACCATGAAGAAAAGCAGAAATTCAAGGAAGGAATGCCTAATTTTAACATGGTTTGGTGTAAACTCACACCTACGTCCACAAAGGCAGCTATTGTTCTCAGTGACGATAGGTCTGGATCTTTCTTCTTTTATAATAGAATTACAGGCATCATCATTTCCTGATTTACAAGATTTATATCGATCTTTACAGAGGAAACAATATCTAATTTACAGTTGTTATTTTCCTGTTTAGTTGTTGCACCTCTCTGTTTGACAAATGCATCT
The DNA here is from genome assembly GCF_008831285.2 of Nymphaea colorata. Taxonomy (NCBI): domain Eukaryota; kingdom Viridiplantae; phylum Streptophyta; class Magnoliopsida; order Nymphaeales; family Nymphaeaceae; genus Nymphaea; species Nymphaea colorata. The sequence goes on along the minus strand of NW_022204507.1, from coordinate 5,016,312 downwards.
TCGTCTCTTGTAATTTTGTTAGTGACTGACTAGAAAACCATTGTCTTTATACTACTGTCTTTATACGGTTGGCCAGATGATGTTTCCTTCTTGGTACTGTAATGATTACAATTGTTACTATTTCCATAGTTATGGCTGGCTGGATTTTTTTGGTTTAATTTCCTCCTTCATTTTGTAAGCATTACAATCATTTTTGTTTCCATTGTCATGGCTGGCTGGAGTTTCCTTCTTGAGTCCTTTGATGGTCCCTCTATTGTCTTTAATAGTGCCATAAGATGCCGGAACTGCTAAAAGAATACCTTAGGAAGGAGGCTTAGAGGTGCAGGCACCCAAGAAGGCACGGCTTCCCTCCTCCTTTGTCTACAAAGTCCAGAAAAGGGTTGACACGTACAATCCTGAATTTCATCATGAGGAGGGAAGAACATATATGCCAGTAGAAATTCCCTCTTCATGAATATACAAGGTAGCATAAAGCATAGCTTCAAAGATCTGAGCCTTGGCCCCATTGTTTCTTTCCTTTACGTACACGGCATAACTTTATATTATGCAATTATTATAAGAAGCAAACCTCGGTGAAATTATTCAGTTTTCTTTGCTTTTATTGACGTTCTTTTTTAGCGTCAAGAAATATATGCTTTTTTGTGGTGTGGCTGGAAAAATAAAAAATTTACTGTCAAGACTCCTCAACAAAGGCTAACACAAAATTGCCACCACCAAGATGTAGTCTAAACTCGGCCACTACTCTGGCGAATTAACATTCCTTTTCTGTTGTTGTGCTTTTCTTTTTATGGGTTGAATCCAACTTGCTATGTATGTCAAGCCATTTTTTATTTAAACTTCACCTAGAGCAGCCAATTGGGATGCTCAAACAGTTTGTTAACAAACGTCATTTGCCAGGTCACAAGATCTACTTCCTCTATTTACCACAAGAGCATTATAATGGAATGCTTAATGAAATGGAATTCATAAATTTTGTAAAACATTTGGTATCCTTTCAAACACGTTGTTGATATTATTGGTTATGTGATGAGTCGCACCGGAGTTAGGATACCAATTGTCATTTCCAATGTCTTGATTCAGAGTACTAGATGAAACTGCATGATATGCTTGAGGAAACGTTGTCTCTTTTTCTTTAAGTTAGAATATGACCAACAAAACTTTGCAATATGACCAACTTTTCCACCTATTTGGCACACAAGATGATCACCTTCCTAGTGCTCACTTTTCCAGACTCTCCTCTAGATTGGTAGTTGTTTCTACCATGACCTCTATAGTTCGTTTGCTTATTGTAAACTTCTTTTGAGACAATATTTGCAGCCGCCATAATAGATTCAAAAGTTTGAGAATCATCTTATTTTAGGTTGGCTTCTCTTATGAGAAGAAACCCATGAAGTTCATTCAAAGAGACAGGGTCCTTTCAAGTTTCCATACAGACTTTAAAAGGAAGATATTCACTTGGTAATCCTCTAAGAATTTGAAGAATAAGATCATCTTTATCAACAGGTTTGGATTCAATGGCTAGTCGATGAGCAATAACTTTTTCTTTGTTTATACAAACATCCATAGAACTAGACCACTTTTTAAATCTTGAAACTGTGATTTTAACTGCATTCGAGCCCTGGATTGAGCAAGTATAGGATTGCTTAAGAGCAATCCAAAAATCTAGAGAGGTTTTTAAACCAATAATTTGGGCATGTGTTACTTCAGATAGAGAGGACATAATCCAACTCAAAAGTAACGGATCCTTTCTCAACCATTCAATATATTATGGACTAATTTCAGCTGTTCCACATTTAAAATTGGCGGAGCAGGTTTGCTTCCATCAATATATCCCATAAGATCGTATGAGATAAAGATTGAGGTGAATTGAGATTCCTAAATAAGATAAGTTTCAACATTTAACTTGATGGTGAGGAAATGTTGTAAATTGCTTGGATACTGAAGAGGAGAAGCAAGAAAATTCATACATGTATCAGAGTTGACTCCTATATTTGATGATACTTCTTGATTTGCCATGAGAGTGAAAGGCCCCAACACAAGATGTAACCCTTAGGATCTAGCAGCAGCACTAAGAAGGACCAGCGGCTCTCATACCATGTTAGAAATAAAAAATGAAGAAGTAATTAAAGGGACATGAATTTTTAAAGTGGTTCAGCCAGTAGGCCTATGTCCACTACTCTAGCATTTCTTGCTTGCATGCCTTTGGTAGAGAGGTTCCTTTACATAGAAGAGATACATAAGGGGTCTGTAATTCCCAAGGGACATGACTTTTCATCTTTCAACAGACATGACTTTTCATCTCTCAAGAGACATGAATTTTCATTTCCTAAGTGACACGACTTTTCATTTTTCAATAGACATGATTTTTCATCCCTCAAGAGACATGACTTTTCATCTCCCAAGAAACATGACTTTTCATCCCTCAAGAGACATGACTTTTCATCTCGCAAGTAATTCACTTTGAGAGCCTTTGGGGTATTTCTATTAACAGAAGGGAGCATCTTATTTTATTTTTAAAAAGAAAAAGTGGTTCTTACGTTTTCATTTAAAGGGAAACCGAAGGACTTAGATGCTCCTTTTTTGAATGGTGGTACAATTGGAAATGGAAAATTTCAAAAGAAATCCATTATTTTATTCTTTTGTCTCTCTAAGTTTGCAATGTGAAGAAAAATATGGTATTGATATCGAAAAGCAATTGGATCAGTTTTCAAAATTTCAAATGAAGTCCTATGTTTATTTTCGCTTATTACAATAGAATACTTTTGTTGAGACATACTCGTGAAAATGTGACTTTGGAATTAAAATTGGCCAGATCAAAACTCTTTTAATAGATGGGATATTTGATATTTTATTTTCTTAATTTTTCCATGCTTAAGATTAAAAAATGCCACTAGGGGTGGAGCTATTGAAAGGAACAAAGTTTCATGTATGGAAATCGTAGAACTATGTAGGCTTTAATATTCAAGGGAATGGAATATGTTTTAGAAAAAAGACATGGTTAACCTTGGTGATGCATCTTCTGACAAAGAAAATGATTGTTACAAGAAATTTAAAAAGGATAACCATTTGGCTAAGGCAATTACATTGCATATATGGATAATGTCTTAATAAGAGTTTGTGAGAACACTTAACCGGAAAAAGCATGTTTGAAGTCATTGGTAAGTAATATGATACAACATCAGTCTTTCACCTTTCAATTCTTAGTATAACAATATAATTCATGGAAAATAAAAGAAAATGATAATGTTGTTGATCACATTAATAAATTGTTAGTAATGACTAAATTCGGTTTACCAAGAAGGTATTTTCTTCTCAAACTTATGAAAATTTCTACTATATTAAATAGTTTGCCTATATCTTAGAAAATTATAGTTATGGTCCTCTGACTTGGTTCCAAGGATTAAATTTGATAGAATTCGCCATTCAATTAGCTATCGAACAAGAACACATGAAAAAAATAAAATAAAATATTTCATTGCCAGAGATAGATAATGCAGCTGTTAATCATGGGCAAAACAAATTCCACCAATTTAAAGATGGTTCAACCAGTAACTTGACAAATTAAGCAAAAAAAAGTCCAATATTCTGAAAGCCACAAGAAACCACCTCTCATGTCCAATATGTCAAACATGGAAAGATTAGCCACTTCAAGAAATATCGTCAAAGATGCAGCAACGACAAAATGAATGACAAGTGTGATGTAATCTGTGTGGCAATCAAGTGTTTAATTTGATCATGATATTACTGGATGGTGGATTAACTATGGAGCTACTCAACATATAATGAGCAGCAAAGATGGAATGAATATTGAATATTTGTGCGAAATAACACTTGCTTTGATGCTAACAGCTATGTATATTTTAAATATAGTTCCATGTAAAACTGTCATTTCAGCAGGATTTTGGATTACGGACTGATAAAAATCATATTTAAGTTATTTCATACATGGATTTCTATCTAGACCCATCAGGAGACAACTTTGATGATAAAACAACTTCATCAGATATTTAAAAGGATCTAAAAAATATAAATTTTGTCATCTAGATATGGACTTAATTAAAAGCAAAGATAATTAATTTGGAAGATTTAAATAACAATAATAGCACTCCCATAGATATTATTAGTCATGACTCTTATAAATTAATTGACTATTATGTTTATTTGTCTGAAGAGTTATACCAGTCAATAGACAAGGATGACTTAACAGGTATTTAACTTTTGATGAGGTTGTTAATTTGAATGAATCTACAGGATAGCTAAAAGCAATGGATGCAAAAGTTGAACCCATTGATAAGAATAATGTTTGGGAATTGACAAACCTACTTGATCAAAGGAAACATACGTGTGCATTGGGTTTTAGAAAGAGATATAAGTTTGATGGAAGCATGATAAATCTAAAGCCTGGTTAGTGGCTATGTGAATACATACTTTCTCTAACACTCAAGCACACTCTACACTGGGCTCAAGCTTTTTGTCTCGTACATCCTAACCTGCCTCCAAACAATTTTGGTTTTAGCACCAAAAGGAATAGGAATCAGGGCACACTTTTTTTTGACATTTGATTATAAGCATACTTTTAATAGCAATTTTATCAAGATATTGTCTGCAGACTTAGTCATTTGTTTTGGTGTATTAATGAATTGTTTATTAGTTTTAAATACTTATTCAAATTGTTGTTATGTAAATGATGAATGATTTAATACACATGTTAATGTGGATGCATGTACTGGCATGCTCACTAGGGCATATTGGACAAAATAGAATGATTAGACTAGCTCATGAGAGATTACTTGAATCCTTTACAAATATTGACGTGCTTGTCTGCAAACATTGTTTAGTAGGAAAAGCATCTCAAACACCAATAGGGAAAGCAGTTAGGATTTTCATTCTATTATACTTAATCGATTCTGACATATGTGTATCAATGAGTATATGTTCACATCCCCAATTTTTTTTTTTGCTTTTGAAGTGCTCCAGAAAAATGAGATTTTATTTCAAATGAGAGGAAAAGGGACTCGCCCGTCGGTACAAGGATCAACATTTGCCGACACCATTACCAGGGGTAATCAATCCAAGGGCTATGCTTATCCTTCATGCATTTTGTTTTGCCTTAAACATCTTTTTCATTCTAAATGTAGTGTAGTGTTTGAGAAAAATATTGAAAGTTTGATGTTTCAAACTTTTGAAAGAGTGCTTGAAGAATTACTTGAAAATGTAAAATATTTTGGCAAAAACTAGAATTGGAAAATCGTTATAAATATTATTTGAAAAGCTTAGGAAATCATTTTGAAGTCACTTTAGTGTTACTTTAACTAGGTTTGAGATTTTCCTTAATTCAGTTACTACCTATTTAGAGCTCCATCTTATCTTGCTTAAGTTCTTTGGAGTACTGCTTGTTATCGTAAGTGATATTAAGTGAGATTGAATGCATAAATGCATTGATCCGATATGGTTAGAAAAGAGTAAAGTATTCCTACCATAACATTCATCTAATAGCATTCCTACCATGACATACATCTAAAATTTTTGTAATAAATAATTTTTGGATAAAAAGAGAAAAGTTTTTGAAAATGGCATGGGATTGTAGACCATCAAGCATGATTCCAATATTGGGTCATTACTTGAGTTTTGGCCTTGGTGAAGTCGGTCAATAAAAAGATCTCGAAAAGAAAAATGTTCAAAAGAATGGAAAAGACATGATCACCAAAAAAATGTAGAGAGAGAAAGAGAGAAATAGATCTTGAAAGTCACAAAATCAGAGATTTAAAATAAAAAGAGATACATATTCATATGCATATTTATATATATACATATATATTTATATATGGATGTATAGATATGTATATGAAAGCTTGTGAATAGGACGCCTAAATCAAATAAAGAGGAGAAGATGATTTTAGAAAGAGAGACAGAGAGATTTTAAAATGGAATACATGTATATATATTCATATATACGTATACAAGAGTTTGTAAAAGAATATGTTAAATCATAAAGAGAGAAAGACGAAGAAAGATACTCATGTGCACGTATATATATCGAACATATATATACGCATAGTATATATCTTCATGAATATTAAAATCAAGAAATGACATGAAAATATCCAACTTCATTTTTTGATGTAGGCCAGAGGAGAACTTGGGCTCATGCAAGAGTTTAAGCTATGTCTCCAAGGCCGCATTAGAGAGAGAGTATTTGGTTTTGAAAATCTTTTGAAAAATATGATTCCAAATTTTTTTATGTGTGAATATAAGAACCACAACTATGACAAGAAAATTGATTTCTCCCACCATTGGGTATGGAAGAAAATTAAGTACTCACAAAATGAAAAATGACGAAGCACTCATTGGGGTTCTAATCGGGTGATTAAGATAGAAACTAAATGTGAGATTGACATGAAAATGCATATTAACATGTGCATATTCGTGAATGGCTTCCTCAGGTTGGACAAACCCTAACCTCAAAATTAAAATAAGAATGAATAAAATCCCAACCCAAGCACTCATTCCCTCCATTCATTTGCTCATTAACTAAGAAAAAAATAGGATATCATGCATGAACATTTCTGGCACACAACAAGCATGTTTTTGGAAAGAAATGAAGAAATGGAATTTATTTCACCTTTCTCATACTCCTGGTGCACTCAAGAGTAGCTATTGACTCCGGAGAGGAAATCATTTGAGCTTTCTTGCACGGCCATGGGGAGGTGGCAGGAGAAAATAAGGAAATGAAAATAGAGAACTATTACATACCTCTAATATGAATGCTATTAGAAATGAGTCCTCTCTTTTGAATGAACCCCCAAGAGATCTCTTTGTGCTCCTTTGAAGAATTTGAATTTGGAGAAGTTTGCTCCCAAGGTTGGAGAAGAAGAGTGAAGTCGAAAAAGAGGGCTAAAAAAAAAAATTAGACTTTCAAGTGAGGAAGCACAAGAGGTTCCTCCATGGTTGGCTCCCCCTAAGAGGAAGGATTGTGGGGATATTTATAGAGTATTTTGGAGCTAAAATTCAGAATTTGAATTTTGTTGAATTTAACAAGAATTTCATGTGAATTTCAAGTATTTTTTAACGATTTCTAAAAATGGGCTTTGACTAAATGGGATTGCCCATTAACCCTGCAAACACCCATTTGGGGTGTGGGCAGGGCTATTGCCCACTCAAAAAATGCCAAAGCCGCCCCCAACGGGTGGTCTCTTTCATAAAAATGGCAGCGCAAGATGCATTGTCGCGCGCGTCATGCTGCCGCATGGTGCTTGTTTGTGCGAGCGCTCACGCTGATGGCTCGCTCACGCACAACACACATTTGCGCGGCCATGCAGCGCGTTTGTGCGCGTCGGCATACGCTTCTCCCTTAAAAAAAACAAAATAAAACAAAATCAGATCAAATCAAATCGAAAAAAATGCATAAATTGGTAAATGTTGTTTATGTAAGAAGCATAAAATATAAGCATATATTTTTATTTAAAAACTGTAAAAAAAGGTTTTGTTAAAAATGGGTGACTGACTCCATTTTGAGCTAGGGTTCGTTTTGAATCTAGATTCAATTCGATTGACCACCAACGTGTTCTCGTAAGTGGGTTAAGCTTCAAAAATACATTTCGACTTGAGAGCGAAACATAAAACAAAGAAAAGGTTTGTGCACGCACGTGCAGTGCTCATAGCACCAAACTTTGTCGGTTTGAACTTGATTTTGGATTTCAAGTTTGAAATGCTTGATTTGGATCTAGACTTGGGTGTGAAAATTAACTTTGTTTTGGGTCTGAAATTGAAATCCAAATAATAAAATACTAGTATTCTTTTGAAAAATTTGGGGTGATAACAGATGCCTCTTTTTGCTACTAAGCTGGCATTTGCCGTGCTTAGTGGCAAAGGTAAGCACCGAAGTTTTGAGTGATGAAAATTTTAGCTAAAAAGATTAAAAATGTTGGAACTCCATTTCAGGTTTTAACCCTTAATGAGTTGTTTGAGCTTATGTTGCAGGTTTAACCCCTTGTCTGCGTGGGTTTGCCGATAATGAATTCAGGTTTAACCCCCTTGAATGGGTTGCCCTGACTTGCATCTTTAGTTTATTCCCTTACTTGTGTGGGTTGCTTTGCCTTGCATTGCAGGTTTAACCCCCTTACCTACATGAGTTATTTTGGCTTGGATTGTAGGTTTAACCCCTTTCCTTGCGTGAGTTGCTCTTTTGTCCATAATTTCAAGTTTTACCCCTTTCCTGAATGGGTTGCTCGATAAAAAGTGGCAATGTCGGGAAAGAACCCTCATCACCTCGAACACCTTTTTTAAACAAGGAATGAAACCCTATTGCTCCAACATTGGTTGTGATATGAAGACTTCTATCACCTCGAGTGTCCTATGGTGAAGTTTTTGTTTTACCAAAGGCAGGATTTTGAACTTGTTTAATAAAATTCCCCAAACTAGTGCTTGGGTTGTTCTTGCTTTGAAAAGCCCTTAGCCAAATGACCAAGTTGCGCTTGTTTCATAAGTTTTCCTTCCTGGTGACCACATTGAGATAGTTTTGGAATGCTTCGAACCTAGCGGCCATGTTTGCACTTAATCAAATCTAGCTTAGTAACTAAGTTGATTTGATTGGGATACAATCCCCCTTTATTTTTATAGACAAGATGTGATTTGTGAAATAAAAATATATGTCATAAAAGCAATTTGGAAATGACTTGAAATATTCATAATAAAAAAATGTACCAGTATTAGCAATCGTCATGAGTGGTAATGGATATAATCTGATTCAAAATAAAATGCATGAATGTACTGGGCATAAGATAGAAGGTTGATACCTGGATTGAAGCGAAAATACTATAAAATGCCCTTATGGAAAGAAGGTGTGGACAAAATTATAAGTAGAAAATTGATACATTTTCTGCTAACAGAAAAATGAGTGTGCAAGGTAATAACATATATATGAGCTTAGGTATGAAAGAATTTATGTTTTGTCTATAATGACAAGAAATTAAGACAAAGCTTGTGAGAAAGAAATTTGTTATAAGAATATGATTGTTAGATGTTGATTCTCATAGCGAGATATCAAATTGATAGTGTAGGAAAATGGAGAGCCTTAGTTTTCAAATGATTAAATTTTAAGCAGAGTATAAATATATGAGGTTTGATTTAGGAAAATATAGACTTAATAGGGTGAATAAATCAAATTTAGATGTTTGATGATTGAAAATAGAATATATCTGAGCAAAGCAAAGCTTGGTAATCAAGTTAGAATAGATGATGACCCAATAAAATGATGGAAGTAGTAAAATAGGGAGAAAAATACTCTATAGGTACTGAAGCTAGAAAATTACTTGGCTAAACATAAATGAGGGAAAAATGGAATGCATGACCTAAGTCAAGCACCTGTCGATCACATATTGAGATTGAGGCAAAGGAAGTTGCCCCAATAAAATGAATGCATGGACCAAATTATATAAAGAAAATTGATATGTGAAGGTGAAAGGTAATATCATTTATATGCGCTTGAATATCAAAGAATTTTTGACAAGCAATTGGAACAAAACTTGTATGAAAGAAATTTATTGTAGAAACATCATCAGTAAATAGTGATTGTCATATCGCAATATCAATATAGAAAAATAGAGAACATTATGAGCAATTTATCACTTGTGAATAATCCTAGGTTTGACAGGATTGGACATCAAGAAGAGTATAATAAATGCATAATGCTTGATTCATATAAATCCAATAAGTTAAAATCACATGTTCGCTGATTGAAAATATAGTTGAGTAAAGCAATGATTGGTATTAAATTTGGAATAAATGATTACCCAAAAAAGTAATAAAATTGGGAGACAGATATACTATGGGTGTTGACATTAGGAAATTATTTGGCTAAATGTAAATGATGGAAAAAGAATGCATGATCTTAGTCAAGCAAAGTTTGGTAATTGGCCAATAGATGACTATCATGATCAAGAATAGGAGGTCAGACAAATTAATAAATAGGTAATTGACAAGATTTAATAAATGTAAATTTGGAAGCAATTCTAAAAAAAAGGGCTTGCAAACGAATAATTGATGACCCAATGAAATTATGGAAGTAGTAAAATGAGAAGAAAGACACCCTATGGGTATTGAGGATAGAAAATTATTTGACTAGATATAAGCAAGGGAAAAAGAATGCACGACCTAAGTCACGCAAGGTTGGTAATTAAGCCAATAGGTGGCTATCAAATTTAATAAAAAGTTTTACAAATGAATAAATTAGAGATTGACAAGATATGAAAAAATGTAGATCTTGAAGTAATTCTAAAAAAGTGAATTTTCTGAATGACAATATTTGAAAAATTCAGTGCCCTAGATAGTATGGTTAAAGCATGAGCATATGGAGTAGGCGAGTTGAAGACTATGTAGAGATGATCAAAGGAGACAATGTTTAGATGTGGAAGATGGAGTGTAAAAATATTAAATTGACCAAAGATTGTATGAAGATATGCATGCATTCATCATATAATGATAAACGTCCAACATTTTCGAAAGTCACTTTTGTCAAGCATATATTTGGAAAAGGAGCGTAGGACTCTAATTGAGTCTGGTTTAATCAATTATGACTATTCCATATAAGATATGTCAATATACCTTAACCAAGAGGCTTAGTACAAGCATAAAATCCTCCATTAGCAACTAGGGGTAAGGTTTATTCACTTCTTCTTGAACACTCATCGATATATGAGAAATTACCACAAATGATACTAACGAAGGGGCATTTCTGCCCAATGTGTGGCCTAGTTGTAAGGCTTAGTCTTGTGCGACCACCTAAGACCAAGTCTGACAACATGATGACTGGGACAAATAGGTATTGAGAATTTTTGAAATATGAACAAACATGGAAAATCGGTTGTCTCTAATACAATGTTGCCTAAGGCAATGATTAAAAAAAGAAGAACAAACATTCTCTTCAATCAGTTCTTAAATTGAGGAGGGTTGTATTTGATATTAGATGTAGGTGAATATGATTGATCTACTTCAATTAGTCTTACATATAACAGGGAAGATAATCATCAAGCAATGTAATGAAATGCCGATGAGGTCAAGGCCAAAGAAGGGACATGCTTATCATCAGCAATATATGAGATGTTCAAGTTTGTGGAAAAAAATGCATCAACAATAACCATAGCCAAACAATGACGGGTCCCATCACGGTCACCATCTGTTCGCATCCCCAATTTTTTTTTGGTTTTTGAAGTGCTCCAGAAAAATAAGGTTTTATTTCAAATGAGAGAGAGAGAATCACCCGTCGGTATGAGGATCGACCGTTCCTGACAACTTTACCGAGGGTAATCAATCCAAGGGCTATGTTTATCCTTGATGCATTTTGTTTTGTCTTAAAAATCTTTTTCATTCTAAATGTTGCGTACTATTTGAGAAAAATATTGAAAGTTTGATGTTCAAAACTTCTGAAAGAGTACTTGAAGAATTACTTGAGAATGTAAAATATTTTGGAGAAAAATAGAATTGAAAAATCTTTACAAATACTATTTGGAAAGCTTAGGAAATTATTTTGAAGTTACTTTAGTGCTCTCTTAAGACTTTAAGTAGGTTTGAGATTTTACCCAAATTCGGTAACTACCTATTTAGAGCTCCATCTTATCTTGCTTAAGTTCTTTGGAATACAGCTTATCAAAAGTGATATTAATTGAGCATGAATGCATTGATCCTTTATGATATAAGAAAGTAAAACATTCCTACCATAATATTCATCTAAAAGCATTCATATCATCATATACATCTAAGATTTTTGTAATAAATATTTTTTGAATGAAAAGAGAAAGTTTTTGAAAATAGAATGGGATTGTGGATCATCAATCATGATTGCATTATTGGGTCATTACTTGAGTTTTGGTCATGGTGAAGTCGGTCAATAAAAAGATCTTGAAAAGAAAAATATTCAAAAGGATAGAAAAGAGTTGATCACAAAATATATATATATAATATATATATATATATATATAGACAGAGAGAGAAATAGATCTTGAAAGTCACAAAATCAAAGATTTAAAAGAAAGAGAGATACATATTCATATGCATATTTATATATATACATATATATATGTATATATGGACGTATAGATATGTATATGAAAGCTTGTGAATAGGATGTTTAAATGAAATAAAGAGGATAAGATGATTTTAGAGAGAGAGAGAGAGATTTTAAAATGGAAAACATGTATATATATTCATATATACGTATACAAGAGTTTGCAAAAGAATATGTTAAATCATAAAGAGAGAAAGACAAAGAAAGATACACATGCACATGTATACGTATATAACATGTATATACACGCATAGCATATATCTTCTTGAGTACTAAAAACAATAAATGACTTGAAAATATCTAACTTAATTTTTTGATCTAGGCCAAAGGGGAACTTAGGCTCATGCAAGAGTCAAAGCTGTCTCCAAGGCCGCATTAGAGAGAGAGTATTTGGTTTTGAAAATCTATTGAAAAATATGAATCCAAATATTTTTATGTGTGATTATAAGAACCACAACTATTTCAAGAAAATGGATTTCTCCCACCATTGGGTATGGAAGAAAATTAAGTACTCACAAAATGAAAAATGATAATGCCCTGATTGGGGTTCTAATAGAGTGATTAAGAAAGAAATTAAACGTGAGATTGACAAGAAACTGCATATTAACATGTGCATATTCGTGAATGGCTTTCCAGGTTGGACAAACCCCAACCTCAAAATCAACATAAGAATGAATAAAATCCCAACCCAATCACTCCTTCTCTCGGTTCATTTGCTCATTAACTAAGAAAAAAATTAGAACATCATGAATGGACATTTCCAGCACATAACAAGCATGTAACAAGCATATTTTTGAAAGAAATGAAGAAATGAAATTTATTTCTCCTTTCTTGGACTCCTGGTGCACTCAAGAGTAGCTCTTGACTCCGGAGAGGAAATCATTTGAGCTTTCTTGCACGGCCATGGCGAGGTGGCAGGAGAAAATAAGGAAATGAAAATAGAGAATTATTACATACCTCTAATATGAATGCTATTAGAAATGAGTCCTCCCTTTTGAATGATCTTGGAGCCGCCTAGGATGAAGCTCCAAGATATTGAACCACCAAGAGATCTCTTTGTCTCCTTTGAAGAATTTGTATATGGAGAAGCTTGCTCCCAAGTTTGGAGAAGAAGAGAGAAATGGAAAGAGAGAGCCAAGAAAAAAATTTAGACTTTCAAGTGAGGAAGCACAAGAGGTCCTCTATGGTTGGTTCCCCTCAAGATGGAGGATTGTGGGATATTTATAGAGTATTTTGGTGCTAAAATTCATACTTTGAATTTTTTTGAATTTAACAATAATTTTATGTGAATTTCAAGTATTTTTTAATAATTATTTTTAAAAAATAGGCTATGACTAAATGGGATTGCCCATTAGCCCTACGAACACCCATTTGGGGTGTGGGCGGGGCTATTGCCCACCCAAAGTGCCAAAACCACCCCCCAAGGAGACATTTCTTTCATGAAAATGGAGGGCTCGGTGTGCCAGCGAGCGCTTGGCAAGCTGCATGAGCGCGTAGTGTGTTGTGCGCAACAGCGCACGTCATGCGAAGGCGTGCTGCATGAGCGCAACACACAATGCACTGTCGCGCATTGCACTACCAAGCGCGTTGCACGAAACGCACTCGCACGTGGTGCTCGCTCATGCGAGTGCTCACGCTCGATGGCACGCTCCGCATGGCACACGTTTGCTCGGCCGTGCGGTGCGCTCATGCGCATTGGCGCATGCTTCTCCCTTTTAGGAAAGAAAACGAAATTAAAAAAAAAATCAAATCGAATCAAATAAAAAAAATGCATAAATAGATATTGTTTGTGTAATAAGCATTACATATAAATGTATATTTTTATTTAAAATGTGTAAAAAAAGGTTGTGTTAAAAATGGGGGGCTGACTCCATTTTGACCTACTCTGGGTTCGTTTTGAATCTGGATTCGATTCAATTGGCTGCCAACAAGTTCTCATAAGTGGGTTATGCTTCAAAAATACGTCTCAACATAGAGACCATGAGCTTGAAGACGACGTCAAAGCATTTGTTTTTTGCCCTCAATGATTTGGTATGAACATCCTTGAGCAAGTTAAAATTCTGTACACACTAAATGCCTTTGAGTTCTTAAGGAAGAAGCATTCAAGAGACTAACTGTGACATAGATTTACATGAACAACAATCTTGTTGCCAAACTCTAAAGACTCTCGATCGAGAGAACATTTGGGAATTGCCAGAGAGATAAATTCTACGTAGATAGGCCCAAAATGTAAAGATTGACTTAATGAAATTTCTTACGAAATTCCTTCATGTGGATGTTCAACAGTCCTGTAGCCTGTCCCGTTACCAGCATCTATGCAGGATACTAACGTATGTTGCAGACCTGGTAGCAAGAAACAACCAGACTTGTGAATACATGATGCAGTTGGGAAACATAGATATGGGGAACGTTTCAAATCTATGTTGTGATACCAAAGCGATAATGAAAAGCCAGCCAGAAGCTGCAGTCCCATCACCCCAGACCCCTCGAAGAAGAAGTGCCATGGTTTTGCAAATTTGGTATTTGATAATGGAGGGGTGAAGGTTGTCAAATGCAAGGGCACTAGTCTACCGGTCACTACTTTTAAGAGGAAACCAGATAGGATTTTGCGTAGGACAAAAAGCGCACTGGAGAAATGATGTAGGATTTGAAAAATCAAGCAAGAAAATCATCCTCCACAAGTTCATTATATTTCAGATACAAATGATGCAGTTGAGACCTGCATGCAGTCCACATGTATGCAAGATGTATAGGATCGCAGTCATTTTATGGAACTCCTAGTAAGTTTATTATATTATACATATTACGTATGTTGAACTCTAACCACATTTTGATAATCAATTTTGTGTAATTGTTACAGTGCTGCATGGATTCAATTCGTTAGTCACAACAGTAGTCAGCTCTCTCAATGTATCATACATTAAATGATTTTGTAACAGCTTTTGAAATAGAGACAGAATAATGCAATAACTACACACAAACCTGGTGCAAGAATGGATACAAGAGAGTAGGATAACAATGCATCTGCCAACAAGAAGATAAAAGAACAAAGAAGAATTATACAATGACATAAAGGGTCGTGCAAATAAATTAATGTAACAAAACAATGAGAAAACCGCAAGTCTACACTAACGAGAGAACACGATAACGACAGAAAGGACTTGAATGAATATGTGAGAATGAGATAATAACGTGTCTGCCTAAACATGATAAGTAAACAGAGACAAATTAATTCTATAACGCAACTATAGGATTCATTTTATGATTGCTTGTCTCACACACATACGACAAGAAGGGCCAATGCAAATGAGATAACAATGGTATGCGAAATGTTTATGGACACCAAAAATTCAAATAAATTAACGTAACAAAACAATAAGATAACAACGAGTATAGATTAACGAAAAAATGTGATAACAGTAGGAACGGTCTGAATGGATATGAAAGAATGAGATAACAAAGCCATTGCCTAAAGAACACGATAATGACGAGTCTACTATTGAGGGAAAAACATGCGATATGTACTATCGGCTTTTGTTTCTAACACCCATTCGGCTGCATTTAATGAAGCTGACAATTATTGCAGCAGAATTAAATGAACACAGTCAATAACACACAACACACAATGTCTGAACAACATTCCTCCTTCCGCTCTATCTCAATGACATAAAAAATGGAAACGTACCATTGCGATATGTATTGTCGCATGTGGGTGCATTAAATGTGGCATCATGGAAACAATTTGGATTATATTCACAAATACTTTGACATTGTACGGACTGCGAAAGTACACAACACGAATGAGATAACAATGGAAGGCGATAAGTTATTGATGAGACGAATTAATGCGATAACAACAAGAAGGGCCTAAATGAATATGAGAGAATGAGATAACAACACGTCTGCAGGATGCGTCATACGATTGGTTATCTCACATGCACATGACAAGAAGGGCTATGTGAATGAGATAACACTGGAATGCAAGATGTATATGGACGCAAAGAATGTGACAAATTAATGTAATGAAACCATGAGGCAATGAATGTACAATAACGAAAGAATGCGATAATCACATGACAGCTCGAAACGGTTATGAGAGAATGAGATAACAGCATGTCTATTTAAAGATGATAAGTAAACAAAGACAAATGCGATAAGCGTGTCTATATGATTTCTGTGTTTACAAATGCAATAAGTGCGTTTATATGATTGCTGTGTTTAGAAATGTGATATGCACATTTACAACTGCGTTAATTAAAAGAAATGGTTATGACACAAAAATTAACATAAATGTTTACAATGACAATATTATTCAAATTTCAGAATGTCTACTTATTTGAAGCAAGTTTCTAATAGATCTTCTAATGCTATTTGTAACATGAGCTTGGATGAAGCTAGGTTTCTTTTTTAATGTTACCTCCTTTAAAAATTTCATCATGAACACACCATAGTTATAGTTTTTTCTGGTTGTGGACATTTTACAAGTAAAAATTTGTATTCGTCTGACATTTGGATGCCAAAGACATGTTTGAGGCAATATTTCTTCAAAAAAACCAAAACTTATTAAGGAAATAAAAAGAAGTTATCTTAAAAGTCTGTAGAGGTTAAACTGCTACCAGTCTGTAGAGGTCTTTTGGAATTTGGTAGATGTCATAGCCTATGCATGAATCCTATTATCCACACTTGTTTTTTGACATTATGAAGGACATATACACCCAATGTGCCTTCTCCACCATACAGAAGGAAATAAAACCTGAAACAAACGGGCGTTAGAGGGCTACCTGATTATGTTAAAATAATAGCAATTTAAACACATCTTCATTGTTGGTAAATTGGGCAAACTTGTGGCGTCGATGGTCAGCTTATCCTTTGCCATAGAGTTTGTCTTTCTTTCTTGCACGAGTCAATCTTCCTTTCTGCCTCAATCTGCCATAATTTATTCTATTGTTATGAAAAACTATGATGAAAAAATTGTTCCTGCTGATATGAGCTATCATCTGTTTTGGGTTAATGAAGTTAATTTATTTTCAAAAATTATGTAAATTGCCACGTTCTACTATAACAATAGCACTAAAACTTATGTTCATGCTTGAGCAGCGATAATATTGTTCATACATGATTATCTCATCCATGAAGTAACCATATAATTGTCATATAGATATGTGTAAGAACAATATCTGCAATATCCATATCGTTGTCATATGTATTCATGTAAGAACTGTATTATCTCGTTGCTGATATATGCATATAATTTGTATATATGTTCATGTGTATTATCTCATCTTTGAAATATCCACATGATCGTCATACCAATCTTAGATAAATGACAACATAATTGGCATGTATATCCATACCAAGCATATGCTTATGTTTGAGCATCGATAATACTTCTCAAACATACGTATGGATATATGGTTTCCATATGTGGACAATCGATCAATGATGACAATGCTTATGTCATATTTCAATCATTGAAAATCATATGTTCAAATTAGATCTTAGATAAATGACAACCTAATTGACATGTATATCCATACCAAGCTTATTTTCACGTTTGAGCATTGATAGTACTGTTCAAACATACATATACACATATGGTTTCCATATGTACACAATCGATCAATGATCACGGTGCTTATGACACATTTAGATCATTGAAAATCCTATGTTCAAATTAGATCTTAGGCAAATGACCACGTAATTGACATGTATATTCATACCAAGCTTATGTTCACGTTTGAGCATTGATAGTACAACTCAAACATATATATACACATATTGTTTCCATATGTGAAGATTCGATCAATGATAATGGTGTTTATGTCGCATTTCAATTATCGAAAATCGTATGTTCACATTAGATCTTAGATAAATGACAACTTAACAAACATGTATATCCATGTGCGCACCATCATTCGATAATAATGCTCATCCATATGATTGTCACATTAGATCTTTGAAAAATGAAAACCTATTTGGTGTTTGAACATAAAAAAAATGCATTTGGCTATACCAGTTTGTTAGAGAGGGAACAACATACAACTATCGCTTGTTGTTTCTGACACCCATTCAGCTGCATTAAGGACCGTTGTCGATAAAGCACAACACAGAATGTCTGAGCAATATTTCCTGTGCACTATCGCGTGTTCATCAGCAGCACAAAAAAGGGAAACATATCACTGCGATATGTATTGTCCCATGCCGGTGCATTATCTGCCTAAAGACGATAAGTTAACAATGACAAATTAATGTGACAATGCAACTGCAGGATTTGTCATATGATTGCTTATTTCACATGCAATAAGTTGAGTAAGAACAACATGCGATACGTACTATTGGAACCTCTTTTTGATACCCATTTAGCTGCATTTAATGAAGCCATCAATTGTTGCAGCTACATCAAATCAACACAGTCGATAATGCACAACACACAACATTCGAGCAACATTCCTTTGCGCTATCGCGTGTTAATGAACTGCACACACATGCAAGCGTACAACTGCTTTATGTATTGTCGCATGTGGTGCATTAAATGTGGCAAGGTCGGAACAATTTGGACTACAATCATAAATACAGGACAGGCAGCAGGTAATATCCTGTTTCATAAGGTGGCGGTAATGAAGAATGAGAAACGTAATTTGTTCAATGATAATATACACAAGATTATATTCATGAGCTCAACCCAAATAGAGTAGCAATTTCGTAATTACTATCTCATTAACACTATTGTTAGGAGATATGGTAGGTTGATCATTTATATAGTTTGTCTTCTCCTCACAAATTTTGCAAGATGTAATGGTGTTAATGCAACAAAGAGTTGTGAATGAAAAGGACAACATTCTCAGTCTTGCTGTCATGGTATTTTAGTTTTTTCAAATAAATTTGTAGCTTGCTTGACCTAAGACATTCTTTTT
Source organism: Nymphaea colorata (assembly GCF_008831285.2). Classification (NCBI taxonomy): domain Eukaryota; kingdom Viridiplantae; phylum Streptophyta; class Magnoliopsida; order Nymphaeales; family Nymphaeaceae; genus Nymphaea; species Nymphaea colorata. The sequence continues at coordinate 4,997,337 of NW_022204507.1, read as the reverse complement.
GTTCTTCTATCTTGCTGTACAGAATGCACTCTGATGAAATCCCTTCGGTTATAGTTTCATGCATCCTAAAAATATGCTTCTAGCCCTTTGCTCAACGTGTTTGAAGTGGTTCTGCTTTCAACCTTGTGAGAATAGTGCCATCATTGGGTATTATACGTTCTCGACATGCAGAACAAAGCTTCTTTATACTACAATTTAATGCACATGCATGGACTAATACTACATGATTTGTGGTTCTTGAAAGATTTTTTAAAGAGTTAGTATGAAATCAACATGATTCAGTGGCACTTTTTCCATAGGAAGAAAGCTCCGAGCCAAAACAATGGCTATAATTGTGGTGTTTTCATCATCAAATACATAGAAATAATTTGCAATGATAGCGAACCTGCTCTTTCGTAGGATAGTATACTACATCTTAGAATATAGCTACGTGATGACTTGGTGGAGTATGATACATCACGGTCAGCACTAAGAAAGCCAAACCAGAGAAGAAGTAGAAACACAAACAGATTGCGATAATAAATGGTCGGAATGTTGTGCGAGAGAAGTTCATGCAATAAAACAACTGCATGATTAGTTTTGCAATACAATAAAATAAAAACATGTTCATAAGAATGTGTTACCCACTCGGACAAATTTACTAAAACAACGACACTAAAATGACTTCTTTTACAATAAAATGACACCTATTAAGAGGCAATAAGCACTCAGATGAAACTAATTGCGATAACGCAACTGCAGAATTCGATATATGATACACTAAACTGAAATCGTGTTTATAAGAACACAATACCCACTCGAAAAAATAAATGCAATGACAACACTGTATTGAGTGGTTTTATTGTAAGGCACCTACTAAGATGACGCGAAAAGCACTCGAAAAAAATTAATGCGACAATAGCACTAATATCCACTTCTTTTACGGTAATAAAGCACCTACTAAAAGACAATAAACACTCTGACAAAACAAATTGCGGTAATGCAACTTGCAGGAGTCGTTATATGGTACACTCAATTAAAATTGTATTTATAAGGACACAATATCCACCGAAAAAAATTAAATGCAACAATGACAAAATGCACAAAGACACTGTATCTAGTGGTTTTACGATAACAAGGGACTTACTAAGAGAATGCGATAAACACTTAGAAAATGTGATTCATACAACAACATTAGTATGCACTTCTTTTACGATAAGAAGGCACCTACTAAAAAGCGATAAGCACTCGGAATAAACAAATTGTGATAATGCAACTACAAGATCTATCATGTGATACACTCAACTAAAATTGTGTTTATAAGGAACAATACCCACTCAAAAAAATTAAATGCGACAACGACACTATATCAAGTGATTTTGCGATAATAAGGCACTTACTAAGAGAATACGATAAACACTAAAAAAAATATAATGTAGGAATAACAATCATATGCACTTCTTTTACGATAAGTGCCTACTACAAGGTGATAAGGATTCAGACAAAACAAATTGTGATCATGTAACTGCAGGATTTATTATACAATGCACTCAACTAAAATCGTACTTATAAGGATGCAATACACACTTGAAAAAATTAAATGCAACAAAGACAAAACGTGACAACGACATTGTATGAAGTGGTTTTATGATAACAAGATGCTTGCTAAGAGAATGCGATAAACACATAGAAAAATGTAGTGCAATTACAACACTAGTATGCACTTCTTTTACGATAATAACACACCTACTAAAAGGCGATCAGCAATTGAAAGAAACAAATTGCGATAAGTAGCTGCAGGATTCATTACATGATACACCAAACTAAATATCTGTTTATAAGGATGATATACCCAATTAAAAAAAAATAAATGAAACAACGACAATGAATCGAGTGGTTTTACCATAACAAGGCACTTACTAAGAGAATGTGTTTATCACTCAGAAAAATGTAATATGACAATGACACTAATAGACACTTAAGAAGGCACCTACTAAAAGGCAATAAGCACTCGGATGAAACAAATTGCGATAATGCAATTGTAGGATTCGTTATACGATACACTCAAATGAATTTGCATTTATAAGGATGTGATACCCACTCGAAAAAAATTAAACACCACAATGACAAAATGAGACAACGACACTATATCGAGTAGTTTTACGATAACAAGGTGCTTACTAAGAGAATGTGATACCCACTCGAAAAAATGTAATACGACAACGACACTAGTATGCGCTTCTTTTAAAAGGAAAGGCACCTACTAAAAGGCAATAAGCACTCAGACACAACAAATTGTGATAACAGAACTCCAGGATTCGTTAAACAATATAAAAGAATTACGACAACGAAATAATAATGTGTTTAAGAAAGAATGAAATAATATTAACTTGTTATCGATCATTCTTATGAACAAAAGTATATTGTTTGTAATCAATCAAGAAAATATGATAAGAAAAAAAAAGATTATTCTCGATCAAGAAAATATGATTAGAAAAAAGCGATTATTCTCGATCATGCCATGAACAAGACCTTCTGCAACTTAGAAAATTTCTCAGTCGAATCGAAACATGATCAACCAGCGACTTTATTATTGTAGCAAGCTCTCTTCCATTGGGTGGTTAGGACTCTGTGCTACAGTCTTTGCATTGTCATGGCATCTTTTGCCTTTTATCTCGTGACCATATGATCCTGGCTCTGTTTATTGCAGATCTCCCTTTGAGCAACATCCGCTTCTTGGGATGATATTGACTATGTCACCAAGGTGCGAGGTGCGGGTCCGGTACGGCACTTCTCAAAAAATTTAAGTGCGGCAGTGCGGCGTGGATATTTATTATTATTATTATTATTATTATTATTAATTTTTAGTAGAGATTGGATAACACAGATCTCTTGTTTGTGCAAAAAAAATTGCGTCAATCGATCTTGAAATCAAAATAGCAGAAGCTTGCACTCTTCACTGCCGACAGTCGACACAAATATTGGTCTCTTGAGGTGTTTCATGGTCTTGAGTTTTGACTATAGAAATAAAATTTTGGAAACAAAACTCTGTCATAAATTGGAATTACAATGAAAATTCCAGTTTCAGTGTCCTTTTGTGTTTTTTGTGTTTAGCAGCCTCACACTTTGATTCCAAGTTTGAAAATTATGCGTTTAATAAAATAAAATTAAAATTTTAGAATTAATGAATTAAAACCATCGTGGCATGTGTTAAAGAGATATGAAAAAACTTTAACCCTTTGAAATCATAATTCCACTCCTTAACATTGAATTAATTTCAAGATTTTGATACCGCAATTCTCGTTTCATTTTTATCGAGAATTTTAATTTCAAAATTCTGACTTGGTGGACACCCTTGCGGTCTATATGTATAAAACACGCAACCTTTATAACGTTAAACTTAAAAAAATAATAATAATTTTCCTAGACTAGCTGATGAGTACGTTTCCATGCCATTAAATGTGAAATCGCTTACACTGCTCAAAAAAATAAGTACCACACATCTCACGCCCTCTCTCCTGCACTCTCCCTCCACTCCCTACCGCCCTCTCCCCCGCACTCTGTCTCTACCTATTGCCCTTTCTCCTTGCCGGTGCGGCATGGGTGCGACCTCTTGAACAGGTGCGGTTTGGGTGCGAATCTTGGTTGCACTTGCAACCACACCAGCACCCGCGTCGCGTCGACATGGGTGCGGGTCCATTTCTCCCGCACCCTGGTGACAGAGGATATTGATGATGCTGTTTCGGTTGGTGATCCAAGTTGGGAGGGCACATCTAAACAGGTTTCACATACTCGAGAATGAACTATGACCCAATATTGATCGTGGTACCCTGGTGCAAACCCCTTGCTACCGTAAGCAATGACAACTTCACCACCATGGTGCAAGTTACGGAGCTCTATCTGAAACAAAGTTGTCAGTCAACTCCAACCCTAAAAGCACCTTTGTGCCTTAATCTCTTGTAGAAATGGGGTGGTTGCAGAATCAACTGGTCAAGACCACACTACAAGAGGACTTGGCTTCTGTGATGCATTTCTATTTCGTTCATGCAGAACAACCATAGGTCTACACAAAAACTGAAAAGCTTTCCCAATAATCTAATTATTGGTATCTTCACCAATGTATGGTCTAAATAGCTCCTACAATAAAAATGAAATAATCATCAACACACAAGTATCCCAGCGTCAGTATAAAACACTATTTGCTATACCTACTTGGGCCATTTGCACATTCAATATGATTAACCTAGATGTCTCTGCATCGTTGTAATATCTGGGACTGATACCTCTCGACCAAGCATGCAATAGATGAGCATTTGGAAACGGAAGCTCAACAGTGGGTCTAATAGAACGTACATGCTCTCACATCTAGAACTATCAACAGAACACAGATACAAACATTACAAGATGATAGATAATTATCTAAAACATAAATTTGCATCATGAAGATACTAACTATACCTGCAGCAACAACTAGCATCCTCGAACCGATGTAACCCCAGCCTTAAAGTATTTCAACTGGCTATACCATTGAACTAGCACAACTGCCCCTCATGCGGAGCAGTGAATGTCATCTACATCTTCCAAAAATTGGACGTTACCACCAACTTATTCTTCAGCCTGAATTGTCACTAAATAGACAAATGCCAAATAAATATACAAAAAGGACCTCAATGCTTGCTGCCATTTATTCTGTAGCTCTTAAACAATTAATGGCATCGACTTTCCCCCTAAGGCCACAACCTTCTTGAACTTGAAATTTGTCATCCCTAGAAGGTCGTTGCTCTTACCTATCAAGCTGTACCTAGACGTTCCAACAACAGGTCTTCTGTGACATCTCAAATTGAACAGCCTAGCAATGTCTTCTAGGGTGATCGTCATCTCGAATCCATCAAATACAAATGTGTTTGTCTAACAATCTAACTTGTGTGCCTGGGCATACATGGGCCCCTATTGGAGTTCCATTGTGCCACGAGAAAGCAGCTGTGGGAATTGCATTCTCACCAATCTCTGCTTTTAGAAGTCCAACAGAATTCATACCAATCAACGACCGAACATCATTGGCAGCAGCCACATTTCTGCAACTGAAATACTAGTGTCAAAGACCTGTATAGAAAATTTAATTACAAATACTTAAAAAATAAATGACATAGATTAATTACATCGAAGTCACAAATCACCTCCTTTTCTTTTCAACACTCTCCACCACCTCTAATTTTTGGTGTATTTCTCACTCTACCCATGCATTCTCCACCTCCGGGAGTCTGTCCCTCGCCACCTTCTTCCACTGAAATCCAATCTCCCCTCCTTTCTTTGTCTTGGCGGCCTGTCCAATCGTTTTGCCACCTCCACCTCCTCCTGCTCAGGCTCCTTCTGCTGCAAATGCTTGAAGCATTATGGAAAAGCCTCGACCAATAAACTTCCTTTAACTTTTTCATGTAGGGCCATTTCACATCATTACCACAGTCCACCTTGGGCACAATCTTTTCGAAAAAGCCATTTTGATGCAACAAAGGGTAATTTTGAAGAGCAACATCTTTACGTATGGTCTACATGATCATTCTTGCAGTTAAATGTGAGGCATTAGTGTCTATTGAGTGCACCAACCGATTCACCTTCAACCGACCTTGACATCAAATAGGGTTCCTAGTTAATGTTTGAGACAAGTTGTTATTGAGCTACTAAATTTTTTGTGGTATAATTTTTACGAGATAATAAAATTTTCATGAGATAATGATATAAGAGGGACCCAAAACAAAAGCTCTTTCTTACTTCTTAAAGGGGTATATTATGAGATAATAAGATAATGTTATAGGAAGAACAAAATCAGAACTGTTGTTTACTGCTTGATGTCGTATATTGTGAGATAATGCCATGAGAGGAACAAAAAAATGAACATGTTTTTTAGTGGCTGAAAGGTGTATATTGGTCATAACGACATGCATATACAAACTGACAAATATTACCTTTATTGAATCTTCTTTTCGTTGTTTCCATTTTAATACTTGCAAAAGCTCTTTTTGTGTTAATCATTGGCATTTTTGCCATACTTAAACTGGTAAACAAAATTACATACACGGGCACGGTTTACATATAACTAGCTTCAGAAATGAAGACCTTGCTTTTGCTACAGGGCCCACTGGGGCTGTTCACTACCATTAGTGTTCATGTTCCTGTTGTGGCTGCTGGAAGCACCAGGGTTGGATGTCCCACCGTCTTGATCAAGTGGGTGGTGAGCGAGGCTTGTCGGTCCATTACCGCTGAGGCCAGTATGAGTATGTTGTGCTTCGCCACCTGCACATCAAGGACATCATTTCCTCCCAAGGCAGTTGGATGACCAATATTTTCAATTATTATCAATGATGGTTTGAATATGGCGAGAGCCTCCCAACCTCTCAAAAGTCGATTCTGTCACTAAAGCTGTGACAACAAAGTCTCAACAGGACGTGCACAATGAAGAGGAGCAGCCACTCCATCGCTGAAGGACTTGCCACCAGACTGGTAACTCCAGCTCGCTGTATCCATGGAAAAATGATTTGCTCTTTTATCCGTGGCCCAATAGCACTCTAAAATATGGTTGGAAACCGAAGCTGGTTGCATGAAAAAAAAAACCAGCATGGTAAACCAAAATATTAACGCACGAAGCTATGGTGTGAAGATGGAGAGCAAGTTTCTATGCCGTCCCAGTGTATGTAATGAGCTTACGGGATGAAGATCCTACTACCAGTATGCAATTTAGTTTCATGTCCAAACAATGCATATGTATGTGCGTGAAACAACAAATAAGTATGAAATAACAAATAAATATGAGATAATGCTTATAAGATAACAAAAGATCTTCGAGATAATGAGATAACATACGGATGGATGTATTAGATAGTGCTAAAACACAAGTATAAGATAATTTTTATGAAATAACAAAGATTTATGAGATAACAGACAGATACATGAGATAACATTAAACATAAATATGTGATACTGTTTATGAAATAATAAAACATTATGAAATAATAAGATAATTGATGGATGTATGAGATAACACTAAATATAAGTATGAGATATTGTTTATGAGATAATAAAATATTTATGAGATAGTGAGATAAAACTATGAGTGGGACAAAAAAATTAAAACATCTTTTAACTGCTTAACATGGTATATTGGACCTGATGATATGCATATACAAACTCACAAATTTTATGTTTTATTGAATCTCCAAATCTTGTTATTATTGTTTCCTTTTTTGTGCATATAAAAATTTCTTTTTTATTAATCATGACCATTTTTATATAATTATTAAAATGGTGCATAAAATTTTATACACAGAGAACGTATATAACTAACTTTCAGTGAAGATGGACTGCCCCCATCACCTTTTTAATTACTTTGATAACCAGGCCACTATTGGCTTGTTTTAAAGGAAACCTTTTCTATCAGGATAAAAAACCAATGAAAAAGTTCTAAAACAGACAATCTTCATTTTAAAAGTTCTTTATAATGATATCACAGTTCAACCTTCTAAGGAGAATTTAGGTTTGTCTCATCCAGCAACCTTGCTTGCTCTGTGTTACCTTTAAAGGTACGTAAATGCTCAAACCACTGCACCATCGTGGAAGTTTCTTCAGCCTCCTTAATGCACAAGCTACCTATATAAAATTTCACTTGTTGTCAGATTATACATGTCATTCTTGTGTATGAAATTTCATGTGTCATTCTAATAATGACAAAAAAAGCCCATGATTAATAAAAAAAATGACTTTTTGCAAGGAAAAGAAAAAGAAAAATACAAAAAAAAAACATTTGGAGATTTGATAAAGGTAAAATTTGTCAACCTATATATGCATATAGCTATAACCAAAATACTCCTTTAAGCAATAAATGTTGAGTGTTATCTCATTATCTCATAAATATTTTATTATCTCATAAACAATATATCATACTTATATTAGCATTATCACATTTGGAACTGCACAGAAGAGACTATTTATCTCAGAGGGGTCTGCAGAAAATTGTGGGAAACGCCAACAACTGCTGGTTTATTTATCAAAGAAAAATCGAGTGCGTTATAGCGAATTAATTGGTCAATTGGGTATTCGAGAACCAAAAACTGGTTAGTTTGGAAATTCGGTTCATTAGATCTCATGCATCCGTTCATCATCTCATTATTTTATAAATATTTCATTATCCCGTATTCATAAACATTATTTCATACCTATTTTTAGCGTTATCTCATATATTTGTCTGTTATCTCATTATCTCATAAATCTTTTTGTTATGTCATAAACAATATCTCATACTTATATTTAAGTGTTATCTCTTATATTTGTCTGTCCATTATCTCATAAATCTTTGTTATCTCGTAAACGGATGACATACAAACTCACCCATTGCTAGTACATACATGATCAGGCAGCTTGAGTAATGTGAAGCTTGAATCATGCTCCAATTGATTAACCCGACTCCCAAGAGCCATTTATTAAATAATATTTTCTACTTTAAGGTTAAAACATGTGGACCCAAACTATGCCCGTACATTTTAATAGATTGATTCTACGTAGAAATCAATTTTCAATATTTACAGGATTTTTTTTCTTCCAAATTTAGTGAAACATGTCAATCATACCGCCATATGGTAAAGGAAAAAATTTTCTAGTGACTCATTGGTTGATTTTTTGCAATTAAAAAGTCCATGTTAAGTAAATAGAAAGTTTAAACATATCTAACTTAATTCGAAATTAAAACTTTAAGAACTACCACTAACTTTTACATAGACGCAATTGAAAGGAAAATCAAAGTAGTGCTTGAACAATCTTTTTCATGGTCTTCTAAAATTTCGTTTAGACAAAGTCCGTGACAACATTAATAAAAAAGAATCAGTAAATTATTTTTATTTAGAAAAGAATTACATACAAATCTACATAAGAAAGTCGAGCATATTGCTGATTACTTGTAAATATTAAACCATATATAAGATAAAATATAAATTTTTGGCTTAAATGTATAATTTCGAAATTGCTGTTGTTTTTTCATTTATTAATTTAAAAAATGTAATCTTAGGATAAAAATGCTAATAATGCCACTGATTTTTTTTATTAAAAAAAGTGCACTTTGCCAAAATATTTCTATTTTAAGTCTTTAAAAATTTTCATTCGTTTTGTCATAAATTCAAGGCATTTTACAGCTATCAGATATGAGCATGAATGCAAACGTTTTATGATTTAACATCCAATTTATCATACGCAACGTTGGTTGATAGTTTGCCACACCCCTCCTCCTTCATGTGTTCTCCTTACTTATCTTTTTTACCCTCCTGACTTTTATTGCTTAGATCTATCTCTGTCTCTCGCACGCATGGGAGATGAGCCCAACCTTTACCAAATTTGCCTTAGGATTCAAAATAGGATTTGGATTTTATGTTTTAAAACTCAAATAAGTTTCGGTGTGTGTGTGTGTGTATATATATATATATAAATATGATTTGTGGATTTTTTCATCCATGTTTGAATGGTCAAAGCTTTTTGCTTCTCACAGCCAATGTGCATTGCATGGGGCTGTGTGTTTAATAACACCAACACCTGATGCAATGCATCAAGTGGCTGTTATTAGATAGAGCTCAAGATGGCTGGAGGATGTCAACTTTATATATATATATATATATATATATACATATATATATATATATATACATATATATATATATATATATACATATATATATATATATATATATATATATATATATATATATTCGACCTCTTACAACACACTACTTGATGCAAAGTTTGAAAACACCTCCCACAGAAGTGAGAAAAAAAATCAAGGTAATTTTTGTGGAGCAAAGAGAATTGATCACCTTTCCCCTATATCGGGTCGCTTATATTAAGCCTCATTGCTTGGACACCTTTGGAACAGTAGTTCGATAACAACGCGACGTATCAACTCATCAGGCACGGTCAGCCTTGAGCTGGAGGATGATTGCATTCGTTAAGGGCTGTGCTCCGTTCTCTATCTTCAATCATTATCAGAGAAACTGGATTGCATTTTTGCATCATGCCTACGAAGAAGAGAAAGGAAGAATTCAGCATCATGCGTTGCAGCAGCATTCAAGTAGTGCATTAACTAAGAAAAAAAGAGAGAGGCATGCAGGGAAGAAGGAGAAGACCCTGCAATATTGCTGGGGCTGGGGCGGAGGGAGGTGTGGGCATAGTGTGGGGAATTGCCCACACATGCCCTAAAAAAATGGTTATTTTTATATTCAAATTTCATGGATGTTTTTTGAACTTACATACAAGTGTCCCTTCTAAAATTATATAACTAAAAACCCTTTGTTGACATTATCTAGCTTCTGCCCTGAGCTGGGGTTCTGTTTAACTAATATAGACGGTGATTGACTCACAGACACTGGCCTACAGCATCGAGGAACTAGAGCTGCCAGCATCGGTACAAGGGGTGTGTGTGTAGTCTATATATATAAAGTTGGCAACAACCAGACTACTTAGATAAGAAATGAAAACCAGACCCATTAAAATTAATTATCAACATATTATTTGGCAGTAAAGGGTGACTTGGTGAGAAACATACATTAAATTAGTAAATTTTTTACTTAGATAATGTTAATAAAAAACAAACAGCTGTTAAAATATCAAAACTTTAATAGAAGAAAAAATATATATATATTTCTTACAAAATGACTTGCGGTAAAGCATGATTTATAATAAACTAATGTTTATGAATACATTACAATAACATTTTATTTATAACACATTTTAACGCAAATTTAAAAGGTCTGGTATTTATTCCTTGCCCTAATGGTCTCATATCTACCACAGACACACATGTACAATGTTTTGATATAGTGACTATTATATATAATGTTTATTTGTTCCTGACATTTTTTACCTTTTTATCTAAATGTTTCTCAAGGGAAACAGAAATGGGGGTTGAAAACATTCACAAGCCAATATTGTTGTCAATGAAGGTGGTGATGGATATGAAAATGTAAAAATGCAAAGAAAATGAACTCAATGCTCTCACCACTATTGCGGCAGTCACCTCCAATTTTAACTCAGGAAATAAGGGATGGAAGTAGTCAATTAGAGTTTAAGACTAATTAAGTGTGATAGCATTTAACTCTTGAACCTTGAATAATAAGGGATTCAGCTTTGAGATACATTGCAACATTGACTGTTTGAAATTTGATTTTTGCATACCGTAATTGGTTGTCTTATTTTTGCAGAAAAGTTAAAGGGCATGGAGCACAGGTATTTTTCAAAACAGATTTTAGTGAGGAGGGCTTTGGCTAGTGAGCAGTATGACTGAACAAAAGCCAAAGACGCTGGGTCATTGTATACATTTTTTGTGGGGTAGATCCACTACACATTATGACTTGCTTCCAGCAGGTCAATGACTAGGAAATCATATATTGAGAGTAAAAGTTCCACTGGTTTTGCTGTTGACACTTTTTAATTTATATATTTATAAACTTAATGGTTTGCGGACCAGGTCAGGCGTTGCCGATCAAAACCTAGGGCTTCAACTGTTCTTTGTCATACGTATTAGCCATCGGTTTTAGACAGTGGATGGTTTACTTACTACCCGGTACAAAAGGAATTCAGCCACTGGCATACAAGTGCAGGGTCTGACCAAGTAATCAAATACTCGCTGGACCTGTTAAATTTTGGCTAATGGCCAGTTTTTCAAAAATTCTCTTTCCTTAAGAGTTACGAATATATATACAAATAAACAAATAGTTGAATGGGCCAATATGAAAATAAAGAAAAATTGTTGGGCTGGTATATAACTGCCAAACCAACCTATCACAGTACTCCCCTATGTTCCGTACATAAGAAATTACTAAAAGCCATTAAACTTTTTGCTAAATTAAAAATAACCGCTCAACTTTTAAGGTTCAAGAAGTAGTAGGCACAGACTTCTGAAAGAAATTCATAAAGAGCTGTCTCAGGAGGAAAAATCAATAAAGCAATTTGAATAATTTATAAAAGTACTCATTATTCAAAATTATTTCCAAAAGAAGAGGGAAAAAATATATTGTTTAGATTAAAAAGGTGAATGTTCGATCAACTTTAATGTTTTTTATGCAGAAGTCACTCCCTGGGAATTTGTCTCAAAAGTTGAGTACATGTTTGTCAATTTGTAAATGTTGAGCGGAGATTTATTATTTGCCCAGAAGTGATCTAAACCTTCCATAATTTTTTTGACCTTGGAGAAATTTTGTTCAGAAATAACCTTGGCACGTTTAACCTATGGGGGTGTTCGCAAATTATTATGTGAAGTAGACACATGCAACTTTGAGGATGCCCCTTTGAAAACAATGCAAGTGTTAATTGAGAGACCTTTTGTCTTGGTACCCAAGAACAAGGGGGAGAAAAGTCTGAATTCAAAGGAGTGGTAGTCAATCTAAGCAACTAAGCGGGCACAACACACAAAACCTGTCATTCTCTGCAAAGCAATTCTCACTTCTAAATGGGGGTGAGATCATGCGAAGGCGTGCAACTGTTGGCACACCGACTGAAGTCTGCCCGGGCCATTATTTGCAGGCTGGGCTATGCCAGCTTCAAATCGGCTCTCCAGTGAACATTATGTTCGGCATATACCTGCTCATTTTAACCTTGCAACATCTCATTTGAACCGAACTCTATACCCTGTGTATGGAGTATCATATTTCAAACTGCACTTAGAAACATGAAAACAAAATTATCATGAATTTGCATTTTTTAAAGTAAAAGATAAGTGCCAATCGCCAAGGCGTATGAATATGACAAAGCTTTAAGTTCAATTGGGTTCCCAATACCAGCCCCAGCCCAACCTATCGTTGCATCCACTCTAATTTGTCCCTGAGGCCTAATCTATTGTGGTCTCTCAGTAAGTAAAATGGAGATAGACACACCCAAGCCGCTATGGCAGGTCAAAAGCGACCACCATATGCTCGCCATTATTTTTTAATATTCTCGTCTGTAGGTAAGGCTGGGATTTGGTCAGGCCAGGCCCTGCCTGACAAGAAGTTGGGATCGAGTTAGACCACAACCCTTGACTGCAGCCTTGGCTTGACCCGATTGCCTGAAACTCAGGCCAGAAACCCATCCTGACTCGATTAGAATGAAAAAATAATTTTTTAATATAGTTTAATATATGAATATAATTAAACATAACAAAATATGTAATGATATCTATAATTGAATAAATAATATTAAAAAATAAGTTATTGGAATGAGTCAAACAGGGTACTGGATATCTTTAAGACCCTGCCCTGGCCCCTAGCCAAGGATGGGATGGCCTGACCTAGACAAGGATGGCCTGGCATGGCGAGGCCATGGACGGCACCTACATAGTCTCAAGGAAGCAATAGCAACAACCAGAGGCCATAGCTCGGCAATAACTAGTCTGAAATTTATGATAGTCCATTGGTTTTTGTTGTTTTTCCCTTACATGATGAGCGATCACCCACAACGCCTATATAGGGAACACTGTCGGTTGGAGGACACTGGCCCTTTAACTTGTGGACACTGCGAAAGGGAAGGTTAGGACAATTGGTAGCATCAGATGGCATGAATTTGAATGTGGTGCCTTGGAGGGAACGGATTTGGTTAGGTGGCAGTCAAGCAGTAGTGCCAGCCATGCCGAGCAGTTGCAGGCTGTGGGAACAGATGTCAGATAATAGCCTCATGACCATGTAGTCTACGGGCAGCAATGCTCGTGGCCAATCACGGGCCGGTGTGGGGGAGTGGTTCCTGGACAAGTAACTTGTTCCTCGAGTGGAAGACTTGTTTGATCAGCCAGGTACTGGCCAGATCTTCACTAAGTTAAATCTACGGTCTGGGAATTATCAAGTGAGGATTGCTAAAGGGGATGTGCCGAAAAAGGCATGTATTACTCGCTATGGTTTGTTAAAGTAACTTATAATGTTTTGGGCTTTGTAATGCACCGACTACATTTTATAATTTAATGAATAATGTGTTTCGCCTTTACATCGATGATTTTGTGGTGATGTATTTGGATGACATTTTGATTTATAGTCTATTCATAGAGTCCCATGTCAAACACTTAGAGTTGGTGTTCTCTAAGTTGCGAGAAAATAAGTTGTATTTGAAGCCAAAGAAGTGCATATTCGCTCAGCCATGGGTCCTTTCTTAGGCGACTTTGTCAGCCATGGAAAGGTAGAGATGGATTCCCAAAAATTTCAGGCTATCCTTGACTAGCCAGCCCCTACAAATGTGCCAGCACTTTGGTCTTTCTTGGGCCTGGCTAACTATTATCGCTACTTCATTGAGGGATACTCAAGAGTCGTGGTACCCTTGATGGACTTGTTGAAGAAGAATCGGACGTGGGATTCGTCATCAGAATGTGTTGATGCCTTTCGACTGCTCAAGGCGAAATTGAGCAGTGCGCCGGTTTTGCACCTGCCTGATTACACTTTGCCAATTGAGGTGGAGACTAATGCTTCCAACCAAGCATTGGGCAATGTCTTGAAGCAAGATGGACATCCGGTATGAAAGTCAGAAGTTGTGATACATAAAACGATGATACACGTCCTATAAAAAGAAAATGACCGCAGTAGTTCATTGTCTAAGGCTTTGGAGACATTATCTGTTGGGCAGCATTTCAAAGTAATGACCATCAATGTGGCGAATAGCAACTTTTTGTCACAGAACGGCTGAATGCCAAACAAGCATGTTGGGAAGATTTTCTACCAGAGTTTGACATAGTGCATAGGTCTGGTAAAGCTAATCAGATTGCCGATGCACTAAGCCGAGGGGTGCAGTTAGAGGCCTGCACCGTGTCTGAGGTTTGACATGGATATAGTGCATAGGTCTGGTAAAGCTAATCAAATTGCGGACGCACTTAGCCGAGGGGTGCAGGTAGAGGTCTGCACCATGTCTGCGATGACTCAAGTGTCTGGGTACTTGATGCAGAAGATTCGGTAGGCTACAACCAGTGCTTGACGAACTAGAGGGATTAGTGTTAGATGTGCATATTGTGCCTGCACTAAAAATTAGAGTTTCTAAGCAAGGAGGAAGCCTGATTCAAATTTAGAGGTGGCGAAGATAGTTGGGAAGAAAAGGAGGCAATTGTGTGATGTCAATGTAGGTAATGTATGTTGTTTATTCAAGTATTTGTAATTAAAGTTTTGGTACTAGATAATATCTTTGACACTGGTATTTCTATTGCACAAATGCAGGCATTGCCAATGGCATTCAGTCATTGATTGAAATGAAGTTCAGTCAGACTCTCAAAAGCAGAGATTGGCGAGAATGCAAGTCTTGTTCTATGGCGCAATGGAACTCCATGGGGGCCTTTGTACACCATGGCACAGAAGTGGGATTCTCAGACAAGTGCATTTGTGTTTGATGGATTTGAGATGACCACCCTAGAAGATGTTGTTAGGCTGTTGCATTTTAGAACACGTGAAAAACCTAGGCTTGGGATGTTCAGGTACAGCTTGATAGGGAAGAGCAATGACTTTTTATGGTTGACAGATTTGGAGTTTAAGAAAGTTGTGGCCTTTGTAGGAAAGTTGATGTCATCAATTGTTTGAGCTATAGAATAAATGGCAGCATGCAAAGCAAGATGCACATAGCAAAACTCTCCTTACAACCAATCTTCTGATTCATTACATGCCATATGTTATTCACTGCATTTTGGAATATATGCCATAAACACAAATGATGATGTGCCTTTAGCCATACGTGGGAGACTACAACTGCCAATGCACTGTCACCATTCATCAATACAACTTTGGGGTGCTTCCCATTCATGGCTTCGGTGAGTACCTTGAACAACCACTCAAATGCCTCAGTAGTCTGATGAAAGTAGGATGCTGTACCAAAAATGCAACTTTTTGAGTGATGGTTCAACCCTACAAACTAAGCAAAGGGCCACACATGAGTATTGACCTTCACGGTTGTGTCAAAACTAAGCACATCACTGAAGCATCTATAATCTAACCAAGACTCTCGAATATGCCTAGAGGAGATTTGTAGCATAACCATCCCCATCTGAATGGTGTTGTAGAAACTTGTATCTTTGCTTAATTTTTCATGAATAGATTCAACTAATGCCATAATTTTTCCTCCTTTCATCGATTCTATCTTCTTTCTCCTTAAGTGGTTTGTATGATCCTTGCAAGCGAATGGAACATTATCATGACCGCTTTCTACTTTAACAAATAGGTCATATGCTTTCCTTCGTGGTATAACTGCACGATCAGCCAACTCAGTTACTCCAGCATTTGATGATGTCAATTTGTGATGCAACTTAACATGCAGCTCGTGTGAGAATGTGCCAATGGATGCTTGTGTTCAATCGTCACTACGCGAATACAATATTTTTTATGTGGATGCCTTCCCACCTCAACTAGGCCTTGCATCGATCCTGTGCTTAGTTGCATATGAAGCTGATCTCTTCCATCAATCTTTCAAACATACATATGACCATTTCACAACTACGACATGTGTGTTTCTCTTTATCCTACCCTTCCATACATTAAATCCATGGCGAAAAGCATAATGATTGTAGAAGCTATATGTTGCATCCACCGTCTCAAACTCTATTTCCAAGTAGGAAACATCCTTCAGGATCTTCCATTTCAGACTTCATTCATATAGCAGGAAACTCCAATCCTACATCATGACTATGTTCTTCGAGATCATCCATCTCAAACTCCATTCCTACAGCAGGAATACGTTCTTTGGTATACTTTATTTGCTTGCAAAGGGACCCAATCTTTTGGTTGCTGTCATTTGATGATGTAGACATTTCATACACCATGCCATTTGCACTGCATAAAGTAGATTGATCAAATAACGTTTTAACATTGTCTCACAAATTATTTGTTCACGCATAAATACCTTCCATCAAATAACATTCAACATTATCTCATCACAAAGTTCAACGATCAATAACGAACCTTATCTCACGCCGTTTAGTTATACGTATCTCCCGTAGAAGTGTTGTTATCTCTTTCTTTAGTTACCATTCCTGTCCTTCTTGGTAGATCCATTATTATCTCATTATTTCATAACCATTCCTTTCGTTATGTGATTACGTTATTTTGTCTTTGTTTACTTATTGCTTACTTTGTACACGTGCCTTCTCACATTTTGTCAATCAATAACGGGAGGAATGATTATAAAATAATGAGATAAATTGGGATGCAAAAACGTATCCCCTGAATTCGTTCTCTCACACATTCATTATGTTACAAATTCGTTTATCTCATGCAAACTATACAAACACGTTACGTCGTAACATTGTCTACCACCTAAACTAGGATGCATTCACTATTTTGTCTATAACATTATCTACCACATGAATTGAGATATACTGTTACCTGTTGCGTCGAGATTTTCTTCATTTTTCATCTCTTCATCACCTTTGCCTAAAGGTGCTGCTTCGATTTCTTTGTATGTCCAAATGTTGAAAAATAAATCCTGTAGAAGCCATTGCCTTTGTCATTTAACGTCCACAAATAAAAAACTAGAACGATATCGCTGTGAACTCACTTTTATTCTGTTGTCATTTCTGTCATTTTTGTTTCAAGGTCAATCTTTCTTTAGTGGCAACCTCTACTCTCTTTCCTTCCTTCACTGGAAACCTCTATCTTCTTTTTTTCTCTTCCTAACCATCTTCCTTCTTTTGGGTGAAGGAATACATGCGGCGTGAAGGAACATAGGTTAGGTACGTATGTTGTGTCTGTGCAATGCAATGACATTCAAGTAAATATGCACATGTACCTTTTTTTGGCACAAAGGTCATTACTGAATCCTTACAGTTACGTAGCAGGTCCACCCCCAGCGTATACACAGGGTGCGCACGTAACTTGGTCCCATAACGCTGGGGGTTGTACTACATGTTTTGGGGATTATGCACATCATTCATATTTGTTTGGATCGATCTTCACATAGAAGTGGAATTTTTCATTTTTGTGGCTTTGATTTGTGTTATTTTAATTGTTCTGATTATTTGATTACTTTGTTTATGTAGGTGTTTGAAGCTAAAAAGAAGAATGCTTTTGATGCCATTGTGACACCATTCAATACCATTAGAGATTGTTTGGCAACAGTGGTGATTATTACTATTTAATGGCAGATCTACGTTGTAGCTAGTGCAGATAATTGTCTACACCATCTCACAAAATTTATTGACACCGTTATTTTCTTTTCTATTTTTCTCTTTGTGCAATTTGCTATATTTGGATAATTGTTTGACTGAACTTTTGCATTTTATGGTCATTTGTACCAACCAAAACCCCATACAATTAACTGACAAGCAAATAATTTTGTCCAATCTAATTGACAGGGATGCTATACCTCATATTGTTGCCTATTGCTTAAGCTTTCTTGCCACATCCCTATATGATAATTCTTTTCTTACAAATTTTGAACTCTCACATACATGATAATATTTTTTTTTTCAATGGTTCAAACGATGTTGACCTTTGTGGTGCTAAGTTATACGGTTTGTCTGGTGAGGTACCATTTGTTTGTTTGCTAGAGGTGTCTGAATATGGATCCATGTTAGATCTCTATCTCTCAGCCACTTGTGGGCAGGAAACACATGGATGATGTCAACCCAGCTGACCTTATTCCCAGTGGTAGGTGGCCACAATACGACACTTGTTTAATATTTGTTTTCAATTTTTAAATATTTTTGGTCAAATTATAACTTAGCAACCAAACATGCTTACCCAAGACCAGGTTGCTAAGTCAGCATGATTTCCCTTAAAACTTAGTTTAAGAAAACGGGCTCCTAGAGCCCGTTTGGCAATGAAAAAAGTTGTCTGAATCTGCCTAAAATTAGGGCAGTTTCATGAAATATTAGGCTATGGTATTATCAATTTATCAGTCTTTTAAGGCAGCTTCATATATACTGTTAGTACTGCCTAGTGACCTGAAAGTAGACTCTCTTGTATGTTTAGGGTCAAATAGGCACACAAAGTCATTTTCTTCAAATACAATAACACATCTAAAAATTTTGAAAAGTATAGTTCTACGTACGGTGACAAACTGCTGAAAGTATGGATAGTGGATAGCCTTTGTCACCAGCAAGATGAAGCTTTCCAATGATCTCAGCTTCATGTCATACTCAGTAGGTGTAGTGAATCATGTCATTTAATTTGTTGCTTCGATTTTCCACCAAAATTTATGAATCCCAACTGACCATTTAGATCAGGCGATGAAACAAATCATGTTGTTAAGAAAGCATCAATATTGGCAGCTTATATATATGTCAAATGTGACTATTGCCAACAAGAGGTAGCTCATAAGGGGAGATGCTGGCGAGCTGCCAACAGCGGACATGGTCGGTAACGCGTCATGTGGAGCTGAACAGGTGGGAATGAAGCTGATCTATATCACCCCTTTGCTCACTGACAGCAGCCATCGCCTTGTGTTATAGCTGCCCTTCTCCACTGCAGAGCTGTCAATATTAATATTCAAAATATTTTAAACTGACAACAACTCACCATGCAGCTCACCATATGTTAATTTTGGGAAAAAAGATAACACCTACCCACAATCATAGCAACTCACCATGCGTGAAGGTTGGAAAGAAAATATTGCATGATAAACTTGGAAAGAAGACAACGCATGATCACAACTCCTCATGTATGAATTATGGAAAGACGGTGATGTATGATCAAGAAATGGATCTGACACCACATGCAGCTAGAAATTATTGTGAAAACAAATTCTTCTAAATAAAGCATAAGGAAATTCAAAAATTAAATATTGTAATCGACCCATCTCTTGTATAAAGTACAAGGAAATAAAAGAAGACTCATCATCGTTTTGATGACTGA
Organism: Nymphaea colorata; assembly: GCF_008831285.2. NCBI lineage: Eukaryota > Viridiplantae > Streptophyta > Magnoliopsida > Nymphaeales > Nymphaeaceae > Nymphaea > Nymphaea colorata. Next base: position 4,977,547 of record NW_022204507.1, on the reverse strand, counting down.
GTACCGTGATGCAGGATAATATCTAAACCATGTTAAATTTCTCTTTTTCCATCATCTTTTTCATGGTATCAGAGCCGTGCAAGCCCTTTTGGGACCTTCTCTTACTGATTTATTTTCTACTACTTCAATGGCATCATCCTCAGCAATGTCTTTGGCTAAGTTCTCTTTTCCTTCAAATGTGAATGTTGCTAATTTTGTCTCGGTCAAGTTCACGCATAAGAATTTTCTTCTCTGGCAAACTCATATGCTTGGCCTCATAGAAAGCCAGGATCTTCTTGAGTTTATTGGTGGCACTATTCCTACGTCAAGTTCAACAATTGAACATTTGAAACTACAGAAAATGGTGAACCTATCAACAGCCTTAATCTTGATTTCAGTGACCTGGAAGAAATCAGATCGATTGCTTTGAGGCTAGCTTTCAGTATCTCTGTCTGAAGGGGTGTTGGGTCTAGTCATTGGACACAAGACTTCAGCAGAAGTATGTATGACCTTAACAACAACATTTGCACGTGAGTCAAAAGAGAGACATTTTCTATCGAATAGGAAATTACAAACTTATCGAAAACAAGATAGGTCCATTACCAAGTACATCACTGGATTCAAGTCTATTTTTGATGAACTTGCTGCTATAGGAAAGCCTCTCAATGATGAAGATAAAGTTTTTTGGTTGATGAGTGGTTAAGGAGCAGGTTATGAAGACTTCTCCACCTCTATTCATATGCCACCAATTTCGTTGCATCGTAAAGTTGTCTCGTTACTTTAAAATCATGGGAGCATGAAGGATCTTAGTGCAAGCAAAAGCAAGTTGAATGCTAATGTCGCATTTCTCACCCAGCAGACAGGAAATCAAAATAACAAGGGTCGCTACAACAACAATAAACTCAGAAACAACAATCACTTAACTCAAGAGGCCGTGGATTTGTTCCAGTTTCTTAATCTCGTGACAATCATGGATCAGCCAACTCTAATGGAGCTTCTTCAAACAAACCGAAGGTACCATGCCAAATATGTGGACAAAATAATCACTCTTCTCTTAAATGTTATCATAGATTTGATCAGTCATATCAACCACGAGATGTACCTCAAGCATTCACTAATCTAAAGGTGTCAGATCCAAAGGACCAAGATTGGTATCTAGATACATGAGCAGCTTCTCATGTCACAAACAATTCAAGTAATCTTCAAAACTGTGTTAAGTACAAATGATCAGATAAAATAATGCTAGGAAATGGTGAAAAATTGGAGATTACTCATATTGGAACAGCCGACATAAAGGTCGGATCCAAAATTCTCTCTCTCTCTCTCTCTTAGATAATGTTTGGGTCCAGGTATTAAAAAGAGCTAAATCTTTGTGAGCCAACTCACCAGTACCGTGCCATATTTATTTGAATTCTCTTTTAACTTGTTTGTGATTAAGGACAAGGAGACCAAGGCAGCATGATCTGGAGAATCAGACTTATATGCGCTCAAAGGCAATCCAAAGGACATTTTTTTCAGCAAGGTTTCGAACAGCTTCTAACAATGTTTGGCATGGATGCTTGGGGCATCTGCATGCTATAATTCTTGATTTTATGTCAGCAAATAAAATGGGTCATGAACAAAACGACAGGTTTTACCATTTGTCAAAGTTGCCAAATGGAAAAATCTTGTCGACTTTCACTTCTTCCAATAGAGGTTGATTGTGGTGCTATGTTTGAAAAGGTCCACTGCAATTTGTGGAGACCAGCTCCAGTGGCTTCTTGTCAAAGCATTAAGTATTATGCTTATCAATTCACTCGTTATTCTTGGTACTATCCTATAAAGAGAAAGTCAGATTTTTTTTCTTCCAAGTTTCTTGAATTACATACAATGATAAAAAATTAATTTGGTATTTCTATGAAGGTTTTTCAAACTAACGATGAAGGAGAATTCAACAGCTCTTGTTAGGTTGACGATCTTAAAGATCATGGCATCATCCATCAGAAACTTGCCCAAAATCTTCTGCCCAAAATGGCATCACAGAGCTTAAGCACAGGTCAGTTAAAAAATGAGGACATACTCTCCTCTTTCCAGCACAATATTGGGTAGAGGCCTTCTCTACTGCCATTTTGCTCATAAACCATCTGCCCTCTCAAACGCTGAACATGGAAAGCCCATACAAGCTACTATTTGGGAGCAATCACATTATTCTTGCTTGCGTGCCTTTGAAAGCAGATGTCACCCTTATTTACGAGCATATAATCAGCACAAATTCAAGCCAAAATCGTTGCCATGTATATTTATTGGGTATACTGAGCATCACGATGGGTATAGATGTAGATGCCTATACCCTTCCACTGGACGTGTCTATATATCACGCCATGTAGTCCTTGATCAAACTTTCCTTCCTTTTCATCGACCTCAAACTCATAGTTATGCTCATCCCACTCATGATAATTTTGTCTCATTCTCCCAACATCCACCTGATGAACATACAGCCCATAATAATGATCAACGGCTTGCACAAATGCATGTTGGAGATCCTCCTTTGGAACTAGAGGACCAACCTCATATAACAACCAAGTCAATCACCAACTTAATTACCATCAACCTCCTAACATACCAACAACCCATCCTCTGCCAATTCAATCTTCACCACCTACTCAACCACTACTAGTGACATCATCTGCTTCCCATGCCATGACCACTAGATCCAGATCTCGAATAGTAAAACCAAATTCAAAATATGCGTTTACCATTTCTATGCTGAAGGAACCAAACCACTATACTATGGCACTAAAACATGGAGGCCGGAATAAAGCAATGGAAGATGACATGATGGCACTACAAGCAAACAATGCTTGGCCTCTTGTGCCAAGGAATGCACACATGCATGTCATTGGTGGCCGATGGCGTTCAAAACAAAACAAAAAAATAATGGGACATTGGAACGACTCAAATCGAGTCTAGTGGCTCAAGGGTATAGTCAAATCCAAGGTATTGATTTTCTAGAGACTCGCCGGTGGTTAAATTTGCTACAATTTGAATGGTTTTAGGTATTGATCTAGCTCATGATTGGCTTCTCAAAAATTAGATGTAAAAAATGTATTTTGTAATGGCCATCTACAAGAATTGGTCTTATATTGAGATCCAAAGATGCTACTCATCCAAATCATGTCTGGACTGAATAGAACCATGTATGGACTGAAGCAAGTCCCTCGGGCTTGGCATGATCGCTTTGCAAAATTTCTATTCATCATGAGATTCACTGCTAGCATGTTCGACTCATTTCTCTTTGTTCGGCGACAAGATAATGATGTTACTCTTCTCTTACTTTACGTTGACGACATCATTTTAACAGGTAACTCTAAAAAAATTTAAATGAGTTTATTGAGCAAGTAAGGGAAGAGTATGCAATGAATGGTTTGGGAGATGTTAATTTTTTCCTTTGCATTCAGCTTCAAAGGAAATCAGATGGCATGTTTCTTCATCAACAAAAATATGCCAACGACATCATTTGTCGAGCAAATATGCAGAATTGTAAATCCACCATCACTCCCATCATGGTTAATGCAAAACATGATGCCTCCACGGATACGCGATAAGTTGATGTTACTTGCAATTGAAGCCTTGTTGAAGCACTTCAATATCTCACTCTAACCCAGACAGACTTGTCGTTTGTGGTGAATTTTTTTTTCCAATTTATGCATGCACCATCTTGAACATTTTCAGATGGTGAAAGAATTGGTCGACATGTTCATGGCACATCTCACTATGGCATAAATTTTTTCAAGAGAAAATCCACCTCGCTTGAAGCCTATTTTGATGCAGATTGGGCCAGATGCCCAAACAGTAGATGATCAACTTCTAACTATTGCATTTTTGTGGGACTACTTGCATCTCAAGGAGTTCTAAGAAGCAACCAACCATGCTAGGTCATAGTGTGAAGCTAAATGTCGTGCCCTTGCTACAGCCACTGCAGAGATTACTAGGGTTACATACTCACATTTATACTCCAAGACGTTGGAATCTATTTACCTAAGCCACCACTTTTACTGTGTGATAATATTTCAGCTTTGCATACACCCATACATAAAGCAGGTTTTTCATGTCGAATTGGACTATCACTTTGTACGAGAAAAAGTTGCTCTTGGACCACTCGAGACTCAATATGTTTCAGCCGAACATCAAATAGCAGATTTATTTACAAAGCCACTCCCTTCTGCTCTGTTCAATTATCTTATTTGCAATCTTGGGCTTCATCAGATCTCACCCCTGCGATTGAAAGGGGATGGCAACAACTCACCATGCTCACCATGGGTCAACTTTGGAAAGAAGCAGAATCATTGCAACTCACCATGCATGAAGGTTGAAAAGAAAATATTGCATGATAAGCTTGAAAAAAAGACAATGCATGATCACAACTCCCCATGTATAAATTATTGAAAGAAGGTGACACATGATCAAGAAATGGATTTGACACCACACGCAGCTACAAATCAGGAACAAGGTTGTGGCAATGAATGCATGCAAAAATTATTGTGGAAACAAATTCTCCTAAATAAAGCAGAAGGAAATTAAATATTATAACTTACCCATCTCTTGTATAAATTTCTTTTCTTCATCATTTTCATACAACCACCACCAATAAATGTTGAGTGGATGTCATACTCTCCTGGACCATTTGAGTTACTCAAAATGATTTTTCAAATTAACTCGATGTCTGAATATTACAATGACAACGGAATATTAAACCTGCCGAAAATTAAGATGACTGGAAGGATATAAAGTTGGGCTTCCTTTTTGGCAGCCACCAAGAGAAGTAATAACTTACCAAGTTATGCCGCCTCAAGTCTCCTACCAAGACAGGGGCTGAATTAGCAGGCCAGAGCACTAAACTTGATGCAGAAGGAAAGAAATAGGGGCGGCTAGTGTGAAAACTCATATGTTCAAAGGTACGGTTCCTGCAAACATTATTTATAGATCCACACGCTTTCTTTCTCATACATAAATTGGCATCTCCAGCTTCCTATATCTTCCACAAGAAAAGCTAGATCAGAACATGGTGGCGACGCGTGGACCTTGGAGGCAGAAGGGGGAGGGAGGCAATGGCTCCTCGATTGGAAAATAGCCTCTTTAGCCACATTTCACTCTTAAATTAAGGTATCCAGCTACTTTTAGCTCTTCATTCATCTTATGGTATAATCTCGAAGTAGTGGCTGAGGCAGGTGTGAGCTTGTCAATGGACATTTTATATGTTGAGACCTCCTAGCTAGTTATTTTTTGATAATTAATTTGCATATAGATGCTCTTTAAAGGTCTAAAATTTAAAGCATTAGCGCCACCCAGCAAGAAATTTCCGGCTGACCCAACACAAAATAAGCCATTCGAGCCGTCGATCTCCATCTTTGCCTTTATAAATGGGAAGGTATTTCTTGGAAATTAAGAAAAATGGTCGCTGTATATCACAACAATTTTGCTGTATATTCACCTGGCTTGCTCTGCCTTGGGCTCAGATTCACCCTTCAGGTGAACAGCGAAAATTAAGAGAAAAAGGAAAAAACAGTGAATTCTCAGTTCGAATGCATGGAGCTAGTTTCATTTTACATGCATGGTTCCCTAGCAGCAAAATTATTTGATCACACCAATTCTACTGCTTCCCACCAATTAAGGGAAATATCAGGCTGCAGGTTCATGTCGTTAGACATATACACAGAAGCTGAGGTAAATTCATGGAAAGCCTTCGTCATCTCATCAAAAGGAGCTAGCCACGTAAATTTCCATAATTTAACTTCTCAAAGAAGCTATGTTTTTGTTTTCTTTTCTTTTGAATTAATCCGCAGACGCCCTAGCTAGGTAGCTTTCTTTCATTTTGCAACAAGGAATTGAAATTATTCATCTTCCCAATTTTTCAATAACTGCAAAGATTTTCAACTCTTGAGCTCTTCAGAGAAAATGATGACACTGATAATTGGGAACCCAATCCTTTCCTTGGAATTACTAACTAAAACCTCGAAGAAGGGCAGGCCTGAACCGTGAAGCTAAAATAATTGGACATAAAATTCTCAAAATGAGTAGTGGCTATTTTATCAATCACGATTCAGCTTAGGGTTCAGGGTGATAATATCACGTTTTGTATTTTTAACGTTTTGGAATGCTCGCCACTCTTGTTTGTTTGGTAATTAATTTTCAGGTAGAAGGGTGTCTTCCTCTGAAGTGAAAAGGAAACAGAACTACAGAATTTAATTGCACACAGAATTGCGAGCCTTTGTGCTGTCGACATAGAATTGCGAGCCTTTGTGCTGTCGGCACAGCTCACCTAAGTTTCAGCTGTCGAACCGGCTTGAGCCCGACTTCTTATCAAGCCGGGGCCGGACAGGGCCAAGCCAATGCCAGGCTTACTTCAAACACAAACGAAGTAACTCAAAATAGTGACCATGGTATATGTGGGAAAATATTCTTCTTATCATTTCATAACATACTCCGCTTGCCGATCAGTAATAAGTGGATCATTTTCTGTCTAAAGCCTGGTAAGTGTACATTGTCACACTAACTTATCTGTGCATTATAATGTTGTGCATGACTAGTTCTTGACAATTTTTTGACTCACTGTCAAAGACATGCACTTAAACAAATACGTACATGTAACCAAGTTTGGTATAGGGAACACAACAAAGAACATCTTCAACCAGGTTTTGATATGAAACTGGATCGGTCAATAACGAAGTTTATCTATAAACAAACAAAAAACGGAAAAAAGGAAATTAAATGAATTTATCTCGACAATTAATGTCCAGCCATTGACATGCAGGCTTATAATCAGCCGGCTGACACGTGCAGAGAAATCAGCTCATCAATTAAATGTCGGTGGATCTGACACCTTTATAGAGACAAGTCAAACAATTACTCAATTGTTACGTGAAAGTTGTTTCGTATTTGTAGAGACAAGTCAAACAGACTGTAACTTAATTTAACAACCTACCCAACTATGGACGAGTCAAATGAATATATATATATATATATATATATATTAAAATTAAACGAGCCAACCAGCGGCTTCCTCATCCCATAATTTTTACTGGTGGTGGATTAAGAAGAAATTTTGAAATGGATGTTATGATCCTTCCTAAATGTTCAACAATTACTCTGACAACAATTACTTTTCCTCTCAAATTTCTTCTACATTTTTGTGCTCCTTTCATCATCTTTATGTTATCCATTTTTCGTTGTATACATTATATGTATATGTATATATATGGAAATCTGTAGAGACCAGACTATTTAGGTTAGGGACAAAAAACCAAATCGTTTAAATGTGACGTTTTTTGCAATCTATCTTTACCAATATAATCTTAAGAATATGTTAATGCAAAACATATACTAAAAATGAAACTTAATAGTGCTTTTATAGTAACAAAAAATAAATGGCTCTCATAACATCCACATTTTGATAATAGAAAATCAATATTTTTCATAAAAACGTGGTTTACGTCAAAATAGATTTTGTAAATGTATTAGGGTGTTTATATTTATTTAAAATATTTTTTAGATAAAAAATATTATATATATATAAGTAAAAAAGGTAAATACAGCTAAGCCAGAGGTTGTACTTTCATTATATTAAGCTTCTTCAAGCTGAAATTAGTATTATTATATATAAGATTTGTTTTTCGGAAACCACAAAAAGGTGAGTTATTTTCCCTGTAGTCCATACATCTTTGGAAGTTATTTCCAAAAGATTGCATCTCTTTTTCTAATTTTCATACTAATTACGTTAAACATCCCACAAACATTGTGATATTTTATATTGAGACCTCACCAACATTTTATTGGTTTACATTGGATTGCTCATTAAAATTTAAAAGTAAAACTACCAGTACCATTAACTAGAATGCTGTTTATTTATGGTGAAAGACGCCAACAAAAATTCTTAAGTGCGTCCTTTCTAAAGGGTGAAAGACAATTCATAGCTGGGATTTTAGGAAAAACTAACCATAAAATTAATGGAAGCTGATCTAAAATCAACAAAAAAAAACATGTATCCTTGTTGTCAAAAAAACAAAGAATTAAGGGGTAGTTATGCATGTACCGTCATTTACATTGTATATATATTAGTATATACCTTTTTACTTTTTTTTCCCAACACCTAATTATTCGAAGACTTGATCTCTCTCTCTCTTTATATGTGAACAACTGAACATGTGCTTTTCACAAGGATAAAAAGTAATATAGCAAGAAAAAACAATTTTATAACCATCTTGTCCCAAAATAAAAATAAACTCATTAATATTCATAACTATTTAATGCATTGTTGAGAATTTAAGTTGCCCATGAATTTAAAAGATTAAAAGCAAAGCAGTATCCAAAATAGTTAGTTGACCCCCAATTACTAGTAGTCTTAATTAATAGTTGGAAAACCATGTTTAATATCAGACCTGGCACACATGTTCACAGTTTTGTTTTTTACCATTATGATGATTCTTCAACTTTTTGTTTGGAAAATTCTAGAGCCAGGTGGATATTTCGTATCTTAAATATTATTGCTAAACTTATTTCTCTCTCTCTTTTTTTTTTAATTATTTTGGAGATTATGTGAAGCAGTAACAATTTTAAAGAAGAGTTTGTTGTACTTAAACCTTAAACCCAAAATTGTCGAATGAGATTCAAGTTGTTTTTGGAATGCCCCGCCTGATGTATTGGTTGGAGAATTTAAAAGATATCATCATTTTAATTGCTTTCTTTTATTTTTTCTTATGTACTACCTTTTAGTGCTTCATCTTTTGAACCAATCGATCCTCATTTTATTGGCAGCATTTCACTAAACCAGATTTTCGATCTTCCTATTTTATTTTTTCTTTTATAAGCCATTTCAAAAAACAAACATTGTTCTTTTAGAACACATGCTTTTGAAATACATGTTCCCAGAAGACCATGTTGTTCTTTTAGTAACATGGTGTAACTACATCTATGTTCAATTGTTGGATTTAAAAAGCATCTCTAAACTTCATATTTTGAAGGACAAGAACATGGTTTTTTTCCTTTTCACTAATTGGCTACTTGAAAAGTCGCAAGCCATCATTCAATGGACATTAAGTGCATGTGCAATGTTGACAGAAAAAACTAAAGGTGTAACAATCCCAAATTTTTGATGCATTTTTTTTTAAAATATAGCACACGGAAATAATTTTAAAAACATCCACAACTTTAAAATTATTAGGCATCATTACAAATTACTAACGATAAGCCACCATCACTTGGGAAATAAATGGAATCAAGCCGACAAAGCCAAAGCTTAGTACAAAAGTAAAATCAAGTCAACAAATCCAAAGCATAGTACAAAGTTAAGATCAAGTCAACAAGAGCAAAGCTTGTACAAAAGTAAAAGACACAAAAATTATCAACATTTCTAAAGCTTCTGACACGTTTGGACCTATTTGGACCTCATGAAACCATCTTAGCAATGTAGCAACGACGTTACCAGTCTTCCTGCCTTCAAGGCCACCTTAAAAAAGAAGATGAGAGTGAGAGCTTGGGAAATTATATGGTTTATTCCAGCTAATAATAGGAAATTCCGAAGTGAACACTTGCCTTCACAATTACATGAAATCACGAGATTCAATATATGATTCCAATAACAAATATGTACATTCAACAACATTTATTAAATATATGCATGCGCATATGCATGAAGCAATAACCATGATCCATTGGCATGCTTGCAGCTATATGGGTACTATCCAAGCAATGTCTCATGCATCATATCAAACTTATATATCAGCGACTGACTTTCTCTATTTAACCGGCCTTTAAAGGACAAGATGGAGAATATTTCCCCCAAATATCATGGCAAGGGAAATAGGTCATGCCACAAATGTCATACTCAAAAGCACAAGGCGGATTCAGCTGCAGAAGGGCAACCATCCTCTTCTTGCTCATGCAACAAGAAGTAATGCAGCCTTGATCATTTGAACAATTTGAACGAAATCATGGTCAGGCCAGATAATTCCTTTAGTATGATAAAGAATGCATATGTTTTCAATACATATAAAAAGTTCAAGTATTTGTTGATTCAAAGCAAACTAATGAATAAAACATGGCCATCATAGTCTCTCTATAATTCATATGTATCATTCCATTAATTAATGGTTCAGACTCTTTCAAAACTAAATTCAACTATATCTGTCATTTAGGAAATTTAGTCACAACATATATGTGCATGCATATGCATAATTTAAAATAAATCAAGATCATTGAAATAATCCATGTCTAGGGTATTTTCAAATTTATAAAGATAAAACACGAGACAATAAGTCCAGACTCATTTAACTTATATAGGTCATACTAGGTTTGGTCCAGCCTTATCTTAAGTTTGGCTTAGTGTGAGAGAAATCCAATCGTTGAACTTTCTTTTGCAGTAAATAAAAATCAGGAAGATATAGAAAAGTCAAATGGAACAAGTATGTCCACAAACTCATATTTGGAATTACAAATAAATATACATGGTGGGATGAATTTTCAGACCTCAGAACACTGCTTTTTAATTTAAAGTAAAGATTTGTTTCAAATTTTGCATAAAACGGGGCCCAAAGGCAGCTTAAAATATGAAGTGCACTTTTTATACATAGTTGTAAGATACTAGTGGGATAAATGTTATAAAATTATGACGTTTTTCTGAAAACTTCGACTAAAGCTTGTTGCAGTTGCAAATTCTTTTGTAAAAGGTATGAACCCTCCGTTTACCACTTCTTTTCATCATTTTTCCTCCCTTTCTCTATCTTCTAGCGATTTTTCTATTGGTTAACGTTATGTAAGGTAGTGGGCCCATGTTATTGCCATCTCTTGCAAGTTCACTAGTGATTCCCACCATCTGACTATGCCACCAACAACATACAGTTGGTCGAATAAATGATGTGTTTCTCTCTTTTATTATTATTATTATTATCATCTTCTTTCCTCTTGGTTTTCCATTGTTGCAAGGTTGTTCAAATATTGGTGAACCTTAGCCAAACAAGGACTCTATTGCTATCAAGCGAGGCAAAGTGAGGGAGGTACATAAACTCCAACATTTTGCTTGGTTCTCTTTTTTTAGATATTTGTGTTGGAATAAAAAGGTTCAAATGTAAATGCTAAAAATGTATATATGGGAGAAGAGAGAGAAAGGGAGATAACATAATATTAACTTATGTGTTTCGGTCTAACTATGGCATACATCCACAACACCTTTTCATTTACAATTCTTCCAACTCAAATAGAAAACTGAACTCATTTACATGACTCCAATGTTGATGAATAAGCACCCTAAGCCATTTTGGCCTTTAGCAAGTTGTTCACATTCCTTTTGAGTACAAGGTAGGTGATTCAACATTTCCATTCTGATTTGATCCAATCTCTCTTGTAAAAGAGTTATATTCTGTTTGTTTCATCAGAGCTTTATCAAGACAACTTTATATTATTAATTTTGCCGTATCTTTTCTTTATTGGTTATGACTTTGCCTCCAAGAGCTTCCGCATGCCATCAAAGTGGATTATACACACCACCATGGAGCACAAAAATTTCATGCCCAGGCCTGTGATGTTGCCATGTGGTGACCAAAGGTTTTGGGATTCAACAATAGAATCAAGATTGGCAGCCAACAAATTTTCTTAGTCCAGAATACCCTGATGGCGAAGGCAGCAATGATTGTGTCTGTTGACACGCGTAGGTTGTTATAACCAATATACCCATATGAGTGGTAAAGAAGTGTCTTCATTTTTTGGTTTCACCACTTTCATTATCTTATACTCATGTCGTTATCTAAGACTCCTTTCATCATCTCAGATGCTATGGGACATGTTCCGTTATCTCATAACCCTACCACTATCTCAAACCCTAGAAGACTATTTCATTTTCTCATACGCTATAAGACTCGTTGCTTTATCTCATACCCTTTTCATTATCTTAGATGCTATAAAACTAGTTTTATTATCTAACAATCCCATCATTATCTTAGACACTATGGCACGTGGTTCGTTATCTCATACCCCTGCCAATATCTCAGATGCTATGGGATGCATTATTTGGTCCAGCTCCTTTCATTATCTCATAACTCTTTTGTTATCCAAGACACTATGGGGCATCCTCCCGGTTATTTATCTCAAATCCTATGGGACACTGTATTTGGTTCTGCTGCTTTCATTATCTCAGACACTATAGGATGCATTATTTGGTCATGCTTGTTTCGCCATCTCAGATGCTATAGGAAACATGTTAAGAATGTTTGTTGTGTCTACCTTGTGGACGCCCTTTTCCATGATGATGATGGACTACGTGAATCAGGATGGACCATCGCACAGTAAAAATCATTCCATAATTTACAGACTGACTGTTGAGGACTTGGTAAACTTTCGAGGGAAGTATTTGTGTCAACCTCATCACTTGATACTAAAATAATTTCAGGTGGTTATTCAATGTTTGTACAATCAGTAGTCATGAGATCATCTTGGCTTTCAGTCAGTTGACAAGAACAAGGGCTTGCTCACTTGAATTTCTGCTCTCAAGTGTATGATTGTCAACAAATGTGAGAGGAATAACTAGAAAATGTGAGACTTTGCTCCGATCCTTTGAGAATTGAAGGGAAATCCAGTTTCATTGAAGACCATACCCCTACGAACGAATTTTTTTTTGGTTTCCAAATCAAGTAGATTGTACCCTTTTTGTTCAATAGGATACCCAATGAACACACCTCGCTGAACCTTGTGACTAGGGATGCCAACAGATTGTATTCAGATCCAATATATCCTTAATCATATCAGCTTTTAGGATAATCAAATATTTGGATTCAAATTCGAATAAAGAAAGTCATATCCGAACGCAAATTCCAATTTTACGATCCGAATCTGATTCTTATATTTATATCTGAATCCAAATTTTGAACCAGATTTTTTCTAAATTTCAAAATTTAATAGCACTAGATATAGGATATTTGTTTAAAAATGAATCTGATCCGAATTTGTATCTGAATTCGATCGGATACTTATCTATATCTGAACCTGAATTCGCATATGATTGGATGCCATTTATTAAATCCGAATCCAATCTGATTTCCTAATTGGATATCATTTTTTTTCCATATCTGACTTTTTTGGATTGGATTGGTCAGATATCCAATTCAAATTGGACATATTGAAATCCCTACATGTTACCGAATTTTCCATGTGTCTTGAGGTTAGTAGAAAAAATACAAACAACCAAACACGCATATATGCTTGTAAGGTGGTTTTCTTTTAAAGAATTTTGCAAAGGGAGATTCAGTGTCAAGTTCTTTTTTTTTTGGATGGGGTCCTATTTGTTAAATATGTGGCTGTTAATGCATGTAAGTCCCAACATTTTAAGGGTAGACCTGACTGAAACTTGAGAGCATACACCACATTCAAGATGTGCTGATGCTTTCTCCCAGCTATGCCGTTTTGTTGAGCCATGTAGGGGCATGAATGTTGATGTAGGATGTCTCAATCACGGAAAAAAAAAATTGTCATTTGAGAAGAACTCGGTTCCACTATCTATCCTAATTTTAACACATCCATTTTGAATTGTTTCTCAGTAATGTTAATGAAATGTTTAAGCAAATCACCTACTTCACGTTTATACTTCAATAGGTAAACCCATATGGCTCTTGAAAAATCATCCATAATAGACAAAAGGTGTTGTGCTTGAGTATGCGATGCTTGGGAAACATCACAATGTAGCAAATCAAAAGGTTTAGCAAAACATAATTCACTTAATTTGAACATCAATCTACATTGTTTAGCAACACTACATACTTCACAGAAATTATTTGACAACTTAATGATAGAGTCATGCTTTCAAAGCATTTGGTTCTTTGAGCAGGATGGGTGCCCAAGTCTCATATGCCAAACATCAAAATCTGATTGAGTGGGTTTCGTGAACAAGCAGTCTATAGTTGTAAGAGGTGACTTGAAAATGAAGAATCACCCAGCTCAGTCCTCATCTTGGAGATCGGGTCCTGGACAAAGCACCCAGTAGTGGGGAAATCAAATGACATTTGGTTTTCTGAATAAATCAGCTCATTGACAATATGTTGTAAGCAAAATTTGGAAGATAATACACTTTTTGAATAAAAATGGAAGGTGATAGAAGAGCTTTACCAACACGTGTTCTGTTGTCTTGAACTCTAATTGAAAATGGAACAGGTAATTTTGTGTCATCTAGCAATGATTTATGGCAGCATGGCATGTGGTGATTAGCACCAACATCTATTACCCAGGTGTCCAGTTTGAAGAATGACATAGCTGGAATGTTTATTTGGGTTACTGATGATTTATTGAGGAGTTGTTTGAATTTAATATATTCATCTTGAGTTAGAATTGGAGCAGTGTCCTTGCTGAACTATTTTCCATGCATGGTGGAGATTAAGGCATTGGAATCAGTTTTCCCTCCAACAAAGGCCTTGATAATACCCCCTTGTCTTGCTCTGTTTTCCACCTTAAAAGTTTGGAGGGTAACCATTTAATTTGAAGCATCGTTCCTTTGATGTCCTACAATCTTGCAGCAATTGCAGAAGTATTGTGGGCGCTTGTTTTGTTGGTTTTTGAATGCATTCACGTTTGCACTTGCTGAGAGACCAACATACTCGACAGCACTAGTTTGAAGACGAGCTTCTCCTCTTGAAGAACCAGTGCATGTCTTCTGTAGAGAAGTCAAGGGTTTGATAAGTAGAATTTGCCTTCTTATAGCATTGAATGACTCATTCAATCTCATCAGAAATTCAATCACTCTCTCTTCTTGTTGCAACCACTTTCAAGGGATCAGAAGATATGCCTATCAGCCACCAATTTGATAGGCATATCATCTTATAGCATTTAATTTTCAGCAACCACTTTCAAGGCATTGCAAGAGTATTCCGAAAGAACATCATAGGATGAAAGCATATCCCAATATTGTAAAATAAAGAGCAACAAATATATTTTATTGATTCAAACGACTAATGGAGGACTTGAGTTGGTACTTATGAGGGGTTGTGCTTTCAGTGAATTGGTCCTTTAAGTGTGCCCACACTTCAATAGTTGTGGTGGCGTAGATGATATTGCTTGATAATTCTTTTGAGATGGAGTTAAGAATCCATGAAAGACCATGTGATTGCAATGCCTCCACATCATGATCTCAGGAGCTGCAACGCTGGGTTTGGGAAGACTACCATCAACAAAGGTCAAGTTGTTTTTGGTAGACAATGCGATTCTCATAGCATGACTCCAGGTTGAGCAGTTTTCACTAGTTACTAATTGTGAAACAAATATAGTGCCGGGGTTGTCTGAATGATGAAGGAATGATGTTGCTACCATAAGAGGACTCTGCTCCACTAGCTGGAAAAGAGTTGGAAGAATTGGGAGCCTTGCCTGTTGACGCCATGGCCCTGTATTAGAGTATGTAGAAATTATTTGAGTGCTTAAGGAAGAATGTAACACAAGGAAGAGAACAGAGAATTGCTTCATATTTTTCTATTGATTTTACACACTTATATACAGAAGAAAAAGTAGTACACGGTTTTTAGTTTCAAGGACATTTGGCTGGATCATCTTATCCCATGATATTTGGCTGGCTCATCTTACCCCATGACATTTGGCTGGCTCATCTTATCCCATGGCATTCTGCTGGCTCAGCTTATTAGCTTTGCTAACCAACTCAAAATCTTATCATTAACATGTCAAGATAAGAAGACAAGAAGCGAATCTCAATTTTAACACTCCCCCTCAAACTATGTGTAGAGATTTCTTATGTTCAGTTTGGAGACAAGATGATTAAATGCTTCCATGCCTAAGGCCCAGCTGAACTTTACTCTTAATGTAACTGGTTCTCACTACACCTTGATTTATTTTTTCTCATACCACATGACAGTCTAAATCTATATGTTTGGTACCCTCATGAAAAACTGGATTTTCTGCAATATGCATGGCGGCCTGATTGTCACTATATAGATTTGTTGATTGTAGATGTCTCACGCCTAGATCCGACAACAAGAATTTCAACCAAGTCACTTCACATACCGCATTTGCCAACACCATGTATTCTGCTTCTGCAAAGGAGTGAGATACTGTGGGCTGTTTTTTTTGTCTTTCATGAAATTGGAGAATCACCAAGAAGAACACAATAACTAGTTATGGACCGTCACCTATCTTGACATACCAGCCAATCATAATCACAAAACGCACTCATTTGAAGATTGGTTTGCTTGCTTAGGAGAATACTTCGTTCCGCTAGAAATTCCATTGGCTTGGCACCCATTATACTTGTTTCGCTTATGATATACAGCATACGTTTGCGGTGAAACATAAATTCCTGCACTTGAAAAGCAATTTCTAAACCCAAAAAATATTTAAGGGTACTGGTCTTTCACAAGAAATTTCTGACAAAAAAATTGTTTAAATTTGACAATCAGCTCCTTGGTGTTGCCCGTAATAATAAGGTCATCCACATAAACAAGAACAACAACAAAAAATTGGTCTTGTTTGTAAGTGAATAATGCGTGGTCGGCATTTGATTGACTGAATCCAAACTCCACCAGCGCCAACGACAATTTGTGAAACCAATTTTGAGGAGACTGTCTGAGTCCACAGAGAGATTTATGTAATTTCCATACCAGATTCTTCCCCTTACGGTCATATCTTGTTAGAACTTGCATATGTACTTATTCGAGCAAATTGCCATGAAGAAAGGCATTCTTCAGATCCATTTGGCACAATAACCAATCATTTTCCATAGCGACTGAAAGTAAAGTGCGGACACTTACCATTTTTGTGACTAGTACAAATGTCTCATTGTAGTCCAGTCCTTCCTATTGGGAATAACCTTTGGCAACCAGGAATGCCTTGTATTGCTCAACAGTACCGTCCGATCGGAACTTGATTTTGTAAACTCATTTGCAACCGATGGGCTTAACTCTTTCTAGTAAAGCAGTCATTGTGCAAGTGTTGTTTTCCTTTAGTGCACTAGTTTTTAAGTTCATTGTGTCTCGCCACTCCCTATGTCAAACTGCCACTCCAAAGGTTTTTTGGACAGAAACGAGAAAGTGAAGTAAAGTTAGAAAGAGGGTACCTTGTGCCTTTCATTGCATTGAATGTCAAGTTACCATTGGTCGAGGGAGCCAAAATAAGAGAGCAATAGAAATCCCTTATTCAGGTCCTGCAAGACACAATGAGTAGGGAAGAAAGTTACGAAAAAGTTTAGTGCCTTGGTCAATTGGCTAACAGAGATTAGGTTCACTTTGAAAGAGAGAATATACAAGGAATTTTCAAGAGTGAACGGGTAGTTTAACATCACTAGTTTGATGGACAGTTATTGTACGTCCATCAGAAATTCAATCATTCATTTTGATAGGCATATCATCTTACAGCATTTAATTTTCAGCAACCACTTTCAAGGCATTGCAAGAGCATTATGAAAGAACATCATAGGATGAAAGCATATCCCAATATTGTAAAATAAAGAGCAACAAATATATTTTATTGATTCAAACGACTAATGGAGGACTTGAGTTGGTACTTATGAGGGGTTGTGCTTTCAGTGAATCGGTCCTCTAAGTGTGCCCACACTTCAATAGTTGTGGTGGTGTAGATGATATTGCTTGATAATTCTTTTGAGATGGAGTTAAGTCCATGGCATTCGGCTGGCTCATCTTATCCCATGACATTTGGCTGGCTCATCTTATCCCATGGCATTCGGCTGGCTCATCTTATTAGCTTCGCTAACCAACTCAAAATCTCATCATTAACATGTCAAGATAAGAAGATAACAAGCGAATCTTAATTTTAACACTTCCCCTCAAACTATGTGTAGAGATTTCTTATGTTCAGTTTGGAAACAAGATGATTAAATGCATCCATGCCTAAGGCCCTGCAGAACTTTACTCTTAATGTAACTGGTTCTCACTACACCTTGATTTATTTTTTCTCATACCACATGACAGTCTAAATCTATATGTTTGGTACAGTAATGAAAAACTGGATTTTCTGCAATATGCATGGCGGCCTGATTGTCACTGTATAGATTTGTTGGTTGTAGATGTCTCACGCCTAGATCCGACAACAAGAATTTCAACCAAGTCACTTCACATAGCGCATTTGCCAACGCCCTGTATTCTGCTTCTGCAAAGGAGTGAGATACTGTGGTCTGTTTTTTTGTCTTTCATGAAATTGGAGAATCACCAAGAAGAACACAATAACCAGTTATGGACCATCACGTATCTTGACATACCAGCCAATCATAATCACAAAACACACTCATTTGAAGATTGGTTTGTTTGCTTAGGAGAATACTTCGTTCCGCTAGAAATTCCATTGGCTTGGCACCCATTATACTTGATTTGCTTATAATGTTTATAGTATATGTTTGCGGTGAAACATAAATTCCTGCACTTGAAAAAGCAACTTCTAAACCCAAAAAATATTTAAGAGTACAGCTCTTTCACAAGAAATTTCTGACAAAAAAATTGTTTAAATTTGACAATCAGCTCCTTGGTGTTGCCCGTAATAATAAGGTCGTCCACATAAACAAGAACAACAACAAAAAATTGGTCTTGTTTGTAAGTGAATAATGTGTGGTCGGCATTTGATTGACTGAATACAAACTCCACCAGCGACAACGACAATTTGTGAAACCAATTTCGAGGTGACTGTCTGAGTCCATAGAGAGATTTATGAAATTTCCATACCAGATTCTCCCCCTTACGGTCATATCTTGGTAGAACTTGCATATGTACTTCTTCGAGCAAATTGCCATGTCGAAAGACATTCTTCACATCCATTTGGTATAATAACCAATCATTTTCCATTGCGAGTGAAAGTAAAGTTCGGACACTTACCATTTTTGTGACTAGTAAAAATGTGTCAATGTAGTCCAGTCCTTCCTATTGGGAATAACCTTTGGCGACCAGACATGCCTTGTATCGCTCAACAGTACCATCTGATCGGAACTTGATTTTGTAAATTCATTTGCTACCGATGGGCTTAACTCTTTCTAGTAAAGCGGTCATTGTACAAGTGTTGTTTTCCTTTAGTGCACTAGTTTTTAAGTTCATTGTGTCTCGCCACTCCCTATGTCAAACTGCCACTCCAAAGGTTTTTTGGACAGAAACGAGAAAGTGAAGTAAAGTGGGAAAGAGGGTACCTTGTGTCTTTCATTGCATTGAATGTCAAGGTACCATTGGTCGAGGGAGCCAAAATAAGAGAGCAATAGAAATCCTTTATTCAGATCCTGCAAGACACAATGAGTAGGGAAGAAAGTTACAAAAAAGTTTAGTGCCTTGTGAACTCTCTAGTTTCATTGATTTACATGCCTCACATGCAACTTGCTATTGATTGTGAAACATGAACTTGTAGTGGTTCATCTCTGTCAACCTATTGCAAGGTTTTAAGATCAAGCTACTGATATTGTTTCCAGGAAAGAAATTTAAAATGTGAAGGATGAATTGGTAAGAAAACTGACTTCTTTATTTGATAATGTACATATAATAGTTGAAGATGTATAAAACCCTTTTGTCATGTTAGTTTTCCCTTTCTTCTGTTCCATCCTAGTTATGTATTATATAGTAGTGCAGAACCACTTCTTAATATCTCTCCTCATCTATCTAATTTTTGAATCCTTATAGTGGTTTTTTTTTTGGTACTTGATCTATTTTCACTAAGTGGGGAAAATTTTATAACTATTGAGTGAAAAACTCTAAAAAATTAACTACTTTTGTGGTCAAAGTCATAATCTAGTGAACCCGCTTGAAGTTATGAGCCTACACTAAGGTTCAACTTTTAATCACATAATCTACTTTTACTTTTTATATATGAGACTGTATAAATACTTACCAAAAACCTTGAAGTTTTGCTGCAAGGTAACTCTTTATGCAAGACATATAGGTAATCTGGAGAGAAGATTGTGGAGGATATAAGGCACTCAAAGTATTTCAGCCAAGCGAGGTAGTTGAATATGAAATCATAGCCACGGCATGAGCTGATGACTTTATTTCTTGTATAGAAACACCAGCTGAAAGGAAAACTCTTATTCAATTTTGTATGGGTAGTTTGCAATGAAAGATGGAGGGAGGATCACAGTGTTGTTGATAATGTAAGAAAACCCAGCTTATATGAAGAAGTTGAATTTTCTTAATTAACTGTAATCGCTTTAACTAATAAATGGATGGCATGTGATGATAGAAAGCTTTCCATTCTTGTTAAGAAACGTCAAAGTTGAATTCTCTTTTCTTAATTGTAATCACTTTGACTTTGTAGTTTCTAACACGAGGGAAGCTAGTTATAGATTTTGTTTGTGAAATAACATAGTATGATCTCAGTTGAAAATTAGTCATATACCATTATACAATAATATCAATTACTCGTTGTTAGTTAGTACAATAATATCTGACGGTATTGATTTGTACTTGCTGCCATGTTCTGTAGTTAATAGCATGATGGCCTAATTTGAGTGTTATTACTTATTGATATAGCAATTAAGGAAGTTATGTTTTTGAAAGTATAAATATTTATCTGTTCCCGGTGATGGAAAATATACAGCAGAATTCATGCACCATTTGACGCCACATGGTGAACAATGAGTGGAAAATGCACAGCTCTAATTTGTTGTTTATGATGCCCATACATTCTTCTGCTGAGCTTTCTTTCAATCCACTGTCCAAGAAAAGAAATATATTGTGGATGTACTCATATTCCTAATCTTAGCGAAACCTTTACCAAGTTGCATCACATACACTAGTATTGAACTCTTTACCTTCATCATGATCGTTAGTGTGTTTATTTATTCCAAGTTAATGATTAATTAGTGTTGGTCTCCAACATGGATCTGCTATATCTACAGTTGCATTATGTGTAAAACAGCACTATTTTTTTATGTCTTGTACATTTTTCAATATGTAACATGCATGTGCTTCAGATTCTGAGTGGCCTTTCTTCTTTGATCCACAAAATGTTCATGTGGAGCGGGGAGTTTCTAGTGTGTATGTTTTTCTTTGTGGCTTTTGTAGCTTTTATATGTTGTATCCAGAAACGGCAAGAGCATTGCTTCATTTTCACTTATTCATTAACTTTTCATTTTATATGTGAGATGCGGTAGGTCAGAGGATCATGTTACATCCAGCAAAGTTTCCTAAAAATGAGAGGGATGTTGTGATCGCACTCTATCCAAATTGCACTATAGGGGGAATAAAAGAAACATCACATATTGAGAAAATTAAGATGGATGGTGTACAAAGCTAAATGAATCTTCTCTCTAGGAATGCATACTTTCTTGAGCTGAGTTGTGATGGCAATGGGCCAATGGCATCAATTAATAAACAAACGATTGTCAAAGGGATCAGCAACTTTACGAAGGACTGATAGGTGCCATTTTCTTAGAGATGCTTATACACGATTTATAACTTGATGGTGGATGTTTTGAGATGTTTTAATCTTCACAGCTACATTTGTAAGTTGTAAATAATTTTCTGATGACATTTTTAAGACAACCCTCACAAGAAATGACATGTAATTTAACTCGCATATAGCCTAAAAGTCTGACTTGTTTTTTTGTTCATTTTTCCTTCTACATTTTTGTTAATCCAAAATTTGATGCATAAAGTGTTCATCTCTCTCTTTCTATTTGTTTCAGTTGTCTATGTTTTTGTTTGTTGGTATCGATCAAGATTATCTGTTTGAAACCATCTCACTTTCAAATTAGAAAAAACTGGCTTACCAGCTATAGAAGCGGCATTTTGTTTTGTTTTAAGAAAAAGGAGACCTATGGCATTGAAGGAATCACTGCTGTAA